>NC_059359.1:37979091-38254091 GCF_019703515.2 Myxocyprinus asiaticus
AACCCATCAATTCAAGAACCAGGGCCATATAACCATTATTGACACTGAGGTGGACACGTTCTTCACCCAATTTTTCAAATTAGTGGTGGATCAATATGTGTTTTTATTTCTAGCCCCATTATAAAGTGTCTCTCTAACCAGCCAAAGCAAAACATGATGATTGAAGCTCCAAGTAGGGCAGCGACAGCATGTCGAATCTCAATGCTGGCATGATGAGGATTGAGATAGAGTCGAAACCAGAATGCAGCTGCTAGTCCAAACACCTGACATGCAATGAAATTCACCTGAAGAGAAGGCAAACATGGTAAATATGAAATAAAATACAGGATAAACATTATTATTCTATCTGTTAGTAAGAATTTTACATGAGCAGAGCTGATGAGAAAGCACCATTGAGTTAAAATGACACCATGATGCAAAGTTCCCAGATAGCACATGTACATCTCAGACCTGTAGATATTTCCTTTGGAAAGCATCAGAATCTAATTAACATCTGCTAAACATCTTAAAAAGTTCAGATTTACAAACATTCTAAATCCTAAACATCTCAAAGATATCTGACGAATGCCTTATTGACATCTGAGAAATACTTATTGACCTACGTCTTGAAGACGTATTGTAGTTGATCAAACAACGTAAAAAATACGTCTACAGATGTAAACACACACATTAAATATACGTCTGGGTGATGTATGTGTGCTGTCAGGGTAGACGTCTGGGTGATGTACACGTACATCACCCAGACGTCTATTTGATGTTGATGGTAAGACATTCAGCAGATGTCTTAGAAACGTTTATCATTTTAAATGTTTGTAAATGTGATCTTTTTAAGACGTTTATCTGATGTTAATTAGATTGCAATGCTTTCCAGATGAAAAAAAAATTAAACAGACATCTCTGAGATGTACGTGGGCTATCAGGGTTAAATGTCACCAATCCAGAACATTACTTTTTTTGGTGCTCATGTTCTGTTTGGGGTCTGAGAGACCCCAAGGCCCTTTGAAACATCTAAAAAAAAAACTAAAAAAAAAACCTAGCTAGCATTGAAGCATCAGGTGACTGATACTCAATGATTTTTCCTAATCTTATGAGAATTTATTCTAAACTAAATTTCAACTTGATGATGTTGATCACAAATCCATCTTGAAAAATGTTGGATTCCTTTTGTTTAGGGTTTCAGAGACCCAAGATATATAACATTACTAGATCTGATTGGTGTACACACTGTAACAGTCCATTCTTGCCAATTTAGCTTTTGTTTTATTCTGGATTTATTTAGTTGTATGTCAAAATGTCCCAAAACAGATGTGGTATTACTAGACACACTCCTCTGTGATACAAAAGAAGGTTAAGGCTGCAATTGTAGCTGTCAAATGGGCTTTTATTAGGTGAGGGGAACATACAGTATTAAACAAATTTGAAAGGAAAATAACATGATAATTTTGAAATTGCTATCCTTTTTTTCTTTCTTTTTTTTTTTTTCCAGTAAATTATTGGAACCCCAAACATCAAGGCAGTAAAGTCAACACTTAACTCAACTGGGCATGAGGGTTAAAAGTCCTACCAAACATCTAAAACACCAAGAAGTTAATTGACTTGTTACTATTCTGACAGGTAATGACTTTAAATCATCACCCAAAGGAAACTCATATGGCAAAAGCTGGAAGCCTGAAGAGTTTTCAAAGATACTCATCTGTTTTGCAGTTACCTGATCCAGAGGGACTCCAACCAGATCACTGACTGGACTTAACCATGCGCATCCAGTGGTTTTAAACGCGATGTCTGTGTTGACGTCCATTCTACATGCTGAAGATCCTCGTTTCGAGAACTAGCCGTCACTCTGCGCGCTTGTTTCGCCAAACATTACAGGTGAAAGAGTCGCGTCGCGTCCAGAGGGTTCATGTTATATCAGGAGTGCAGCATCTTGAAGGGGTTTTTGCGTCGAGGACAGAAACTTGAGCTCTCTTCTTTTTCGCTGGTAGAAAGTTGGATGTGTTGAAGCAGACTGTCAAGGCGGGGTTGATGGAGCTGTCAGATGGGCGTGTATCGTGCTGAAATCTCACCCTCCCACAACTCACTTCAGACAAGAGCGTAGCGGGGGGGGAGGGGGACACATTTCAGTAAGTGGCTCGTACAGACCCAACACTTACAGTGCAGTATTAATATATTACAGTATATATTAATATATAAGTATAATGTAAGTATTATATTAAGATATACGTATTATATACTTTTAACATTTGTAGTATTTTAAAGATTCATGTATTGGAAATTAATTGCAAAATTTTACAAAATGAGCTGCAAAAATAAAGCACTTACTTCTGTTTCACACATGACAATAAAAGACTGAGCACAAACTGGTCCTGAAGAAATTATTTAATCAATCACAATAATGACAATTGTGCATGTGTACAATTTTATTTTTACTTCGTGCTTGTGCATTGTGGGATTTAAATGTATCCAAGTGGCTCGAGTATTTTGACGATGTTCACCAAAATTCATTCAGATCCATTTAATGATTCAGTGACCATTTCTGGTGATGCCAGAAGGTGGTGACAAATGAGTGTCTTGTGTGAAATGAGTTAGTCACTGAATGAACGACCAAAATAAAATGTTAATCCTTTTAAATTTGTATGTCTATAGATCAACAAAGAGACTTTAGTAGAGGTTTTAAGCATTATAAGAACAAAGCAAATCTAGACAACAATAATAGTTTTATAAGAATTATAATGAGTTTCAATAACGTCAATACGTTTTCATGTATAAAAAAGTGTGTCTGCATATCTATTCACTTCAATAAAATGCCTACGTGTTCTAAGAACACAGCAGATCCATATTTTTTCTTACAGTTTGTCAACTGCACACCAACATAAAGGCAAAAAACAGGAGTTGATATTAAAAATAGCTTTACATATTTAACACAGATCTTGTAATCTGCTTAGATTGTCAAAAACAACTGATCAAACTATTACCTCACAAACATAATGTAAAAAGCATAACTTAACGAAGACTCAGGTGCTGATATAAACTCCACTTACAATGTGTGCTTAAAAGAAGGATTGTCCTTTGTTTTTTTCTGCGGTGCATTTCACGTAATGCTGCCAATCAAGAACAATATACAGATAAATAACTCTCATCTGTGTGTTCCTCATCTCTAGATTATTCATTTAGATCAACATGAATGCCGATAGAAAACATGGATAAATGAGCATTGTTGAAAGCAACTTTTGATTAGACTGTCTGATTGACGGCCTGTTACGTAAGGGTTGTTTCGGCTCATAAAACTCTCCTGAGACTGGCTGGTTGGTCGCTCAATCAGCCCAAAGTAACAAAACGCAAAGAATACTGGATACAAATCCACCATTTGGACTCGTTATGGGTTTAGCTTGGAAAAGTGCGGGGGACCAGATTACCCTTTTAAAGAGTAGCAGCTGCTACACCCTTGATATGAACATGCATAAATTGTCAGAAGCTACAGTTTGACCGATCCTAAAACTTTGAGAGAAATGAAGAGTAGAGCGAGGAAAACTGTGGATTATTAAAAAGATTTCTTGAATATCAATTCCATTTGATTCAGTCAATGCTTCATTTTAGTGACTTTTATGAAATAAGCTTCATTTTAGAGACTTTTGTTTTTTCATTTCCTTATGTAGGCTATATGTTGTATCGTAGAATCATACTATATGTATAGGCTGTATGTCGTTTATATATTTGATTATTTATGATGTAACATTTAAGACTGTATTTCCTTTGAATGCTCACTGGTTAGGTTTAAACAAAGGCATATACATTTAACAAAATAATTTGGTATAAATAATTTACAAATTAAGTTGTCATAGAATCTTTGTTGCTTTTGGTGAAAAATGTACAGATTTATACGTGCTTTAGTTATAACGTGGCAGACTTTTGCCCATATTAATCACATAAACAGAGCCATCAAACACTTTTGAGATTAAAAAGGTAAGAAAAACCCAAACTCAGACCATTATCTATATTACAATCATGATTAATTCCCAACAGTTTTCAGTGGGTAGATGCGCATGATTCAAACTGAGCACTCTTTTGTCATTTGTCCCTATTGTGTCATGATACAGCGCCACCTATTGATAGTGTTAATGTTCTGCATTTAAAACAGTTTCACAGAAAAGAAAACTCAAAATCCACACATTTTGCTTGAATTCAATTCAGTCATTGTTAGTGTAGATTGTACCTTGAAAGTAGTACCCTTTTTACCATCTGATAACATCATTATACATGGTACCGCCACAGTTTGTAAAGGCAGATTTAGCTTTAGCTTGCTGAAATACAAGACCATCACACAAGACTACCAACAATTATTTTTACATGTTATTCCTGTTCTGTCCTGAATAAAGGACTTTTGGCCTTGTGGCCAAAATCGTAATGAAATAAGAAAATTCCAAAAGCAAAAAATGTTTTCATTGAGACCAAAAAGAAAAATAAATAAATAAATAAAGGTAAATGTATTCTTCATAAAGTATATAAACACACAATATAAAGGAATGTGCTATAGGAATATACAATAGGTACAGAATATATATATATATATATATATATATATATATATATATATATATATATATATATATATATATATATATAAGAAACATAACAGCCAACAATAGTGAGTATCTTCAAAGATACAGTAAGATAAGAAAAATAAAAAAAGACCAAAAAAAATTTGAGAAAAAAAAAAAAAACATTTATGAGATGTCAAAAACAGATAAGCATCGTTGACAGTTTCGTGAAAACTGAAACAGCGTTGTGACGAGACACGTAGTTACGTCATTCGTACATGTGCTACGATCGACCAATTGCAGCTTCGGATCTACGTTGGCGTTTTCCCATTGGCCGAACTGCTACAAAGAGAACGTTAAATAAAGGCGTGGCCCGTTGTTTACGCATCCAATCGTGTGTTTTATGCAAATATCGTTTAAAATTTTCCCGGGAAATCTGAGTTTCGCGGGAGGGCACTTCGCGCGTAAACTGCATCCCCTCATTCATTGTCCGCTTCCTGGAGCCATTTTTCAGTTTGGCGGCAGAGCGATTCGGGTCTTTCTCAAAATCCAAAGCATCTAACCTTCATCAGCTACTAATATAAAACAAAGCACAGCCAGATGGGCAGCTGAGACTTTAATCTCATATTCGCCGTCAATATTTGTAAAACAAACCCGGCGGATTATCAGAAAAACGAGTTTAAACTGAAGGAAGTACAAAGGACACCAGAGTCCACAACGATGAGAAGAGGGATCCCATCAGCCCCGGAGAAAGTCATAATCGCAGGGGTTGGTGGCTCTTCGCTGGACAGAAACATAGTTTTAACAGCACTGTCCGATCGCTTCACCTCTAATCTGTCCACTGCCACATATATACAGATTATAACCCCGCCGCCGTGCGTTACACAGACTTCCAATGTCTGTCTGTCCGACCCTTCAACAGCCAGTTTATACACGACTCCAAACGGAACACATGGAACAGGACAGCGACCCACTTTAGGACGACCACCGGTAATGTCATCTACACAATGTGTTAAAAAGATGCTTAAACCGCAGATAGCGAGGCGTCGAGCTGCTTCCGTACACTAGCTTAGCTAAAGCAGCTTGCTAGTGAGCAAAATGACAACAGATCTAGTCTGAGATCACTACTTCAGTGTGCTCGAGGGGGTTTTCTAATGCGTAGTTGGTCAGTGGGCTTTTCTTATTGCATCTTATAAATTGCACGTTATGCATTATAGTCAGTTGTTTACAGTTGACCATATTTGGGGGTCGTGCTGCAGCAGGTCTGAGTTTGACTTTATTTGGCTGTCAAGTGTAGGTGAGCTCACATCGAAAACATATAAATGTCATGATTATATTGTCGTATCAAGATGGCATGTTGCCTAGAGGCCTTGTGCTCGTGTGTTTGGAGTGGATGATGGGGGAAGGGTTGCTGAGTTTGTTTTCTCCTGAGGCAGTTGAACCTAATCGCCTTAAAATCGATCTCCCACCCAACCATTAGGCTATATATGTTAGATTTACATGTATGCATTTAGCAGATGCTTTTATCCAAGTGAGGAATAAACGATCAAATAAGTGCTGCAGTACAAAGTTGACCAAAAAGTTGAAGCTTTTGTATAGGTGCATTTGCAAACAGTAAGATTTTCCCCAAGGCTTTGATTCCAAAAGGAGACATGGCAAATGCCTTTTATTTATTTTTTTTAAATCCAGCACTATAATACTCCAATGCAAGCACAAACGGTATATAATAGCCATTCCCAAAGTTCTATTTCAGTGGGAAGCAAGGAAAGTGCCTTATTTACAATCAATCAAGCACCATATTTACATGTGCATGTACCCTAATTTTCTTAAAATTCCAATAGGGGTTAGATCAAGTTGAAATATGAATGTCCCCCAATATGAACAAAAGCAAATGCTGTGTGGACTGCTGGTTGAGGTTGGTAGCTTTACATATATTAGGTCCTTCCTCTTTTTTGTGGTGAGAGTGATTGCCTAAATGCTCAAATGGGCTAAAAGACCAGCTGCATTGATTTTCTTTTCATGAAAGCAGTAAAAACTGTTGGTAAAGTTAAACTGGTTTGACTTCAACTGCCTTCTTTATTGTTTGCTCTGGCTGAAATGTCTGTACAATGTCTATACAACACCACATGAATAGGGTGAACTGGCTTTTCTGTGACAGCCACTGATAACCCTTTGCATTAAACGTGGTCCCTAATATCTCTCATTTTAACAGGGCTTTATTTCTTATCGCATTTGAAGTTGTCTTCCAAACTCTCAAATACATGTAGAACAACGCAAAGGGCATTTTCTAGTTCATTCTTTGCCATTAATGTCATTTCCCATGTGTGTTTGTCTACTTCAGTACATGCATCTTTAGTAATGCATTATTTAAAACAATAGATGCATCCATTGAACAAATATCATTTAAACAATTGACTGTTCAAAAGGGACTTTTAAACCTTTTTCTGTGTGCTTCATTTAGGACAACACATGCTTTGTAGCACAAAATGGCTGTTCAGCCCTCTGACACAACACTGACATCAAGATAAAGGAGGTGGAATGTGGGCAGGCATGTGTATGACTGGTGTTTAAATTAGGATAGATGTCTTAAGTTCTTATGGGCAGATCTTGTGAGATATGTCCACAATAAATCAAAAGAGGAAGTTGAGTCTCGTTCACACTCTGTACGTGCACATTTGTGCATAAAACCTGTTTGAACATTATCAGACTAAAATCATGATTCATCCAATAAGTTTGCACTTAAATTGATTCTAAATTTACGATTGTATTCGGAACCAACTGAACCTAATAACATGGAGTGTGTTAAGATAAAAAGGTTTAAAGGAATATTCCGGGTTCAATACAAATTGAGCTCAATACTCGCCTGTATTTGTGGTATAATTTTGAATACCCAAAATTAATTTCAACATCCCTCCTTTTCTTAAAGCTTAAATCTGGGTTACAGTGAGGCACTTATAGTGGAAGTGAATGGGTGGAAAGCTTCTCATTTCTGCCTTTAACCCCACCAAAAATTGGCCCCTTGTGCCTCACTGTAACCTCCATTTTTGGTTTTCTTGCTTTAAAGCTGCACTACGGTACTTTGGACTCTCAAGCGACATCTGTGGTTAACCTAAAATTGCCAACAACTTGCGGAGGAACATTTTATGCTAGGATGAATTTCATGGTTTGAAGTTACCTGGACATTGCCTTTTTTCTTTTGATTATTTTTTTCCCAATTCCCAATGTGCTCTAAAGTCCTCATGACGGTGTAGTGACTCGCCTCAATCCGGGTGGCGGAGGACGAATCTCAGCTGCCTCCGCGTCTGAGACCGTCAACCCACGCGTCTTATCACGTGGCTTGAGTACATTATCGCGGAGATATAGCGCGTGTGGAGGCTTCACGCCATCCACTGCGGCATCCACGCACAACTCACCACGTGCCCCACCGAGAGTGGACCACGAGGAGGTTACCCCATGTGACTCTACCCTCCCTAGCAACCGGGTCAATTTGGTTGCTTAGGAGACCTGGCTGGAGTCATTCAGCACGCTTCTCAAATTAATTGAGACGCAACTTCTTAGAGCGTTTTTGCGTGATAATCGCTTTCTGTGCTTAAAAGTAAATAATAGTCATCACAATAAAACCTGCACTGTCGATCACTGTTGGATGTTAAATCCTCTGCTGTGAGTAATACTTCTGTATTTGTGGGGTGTTATGGAGAGATTAAAGACTTTTGCTGATTCTGTCGGACACTACTTGATTAAATAGTTGCAGTTAAAAAGGTTTAGACTGCTTGAAGTCATGATTAACTAGATGTATACCCCCAATATATCTCACAGTTCTGCACTTTTGAATGTGTAGCGAGAATTGGCCCCCAAGCTCTCTGTTTATTGAATAACTCCTTTATTCTGCATTCAGGATGAGCAATAGAGATTTGTGCCATTCCTTGTATGCACTTCTTTCTTCGGTAGTTTTGTGCAATATGGTGTTATAGTTATTTAGCCCATTTATTTGTTGAACATCTGTTAGTTACCATGTTGAAGTGCTGCACTTAGCGTCTGTAAATCCCTCTGAAATGCGCCTGATCGGGGTCATGTGACCATAACGGAGCCTAATTATACATTATCCTTAACACAGACTAGCCGTTCAAATGACCGACCAACTAGTCGATTATGCAAATTGGTTGTTTTGCACATCCCTACTTGAAACTGCAGCAATGTTATAAAATACATTTTACTGTAACTTTACTGGAAAATGGAGCCTATTAAACATCACGATTGGTAAACTCAATATCCTCCTGAGTAATGTGCGATTCATTAAAGCATTGACAACCAATAGCCTTTAAGCTTCAACCTTAACAGATAACATATTCAAATATTATAGCAAGTAAATAACTTCACCAAACAGGTAGCAGTTACCGAGTAACAGAGACTGATGTCCTGCTGCTGCTGTCTTTAACTGAGACCAAATGAACAGCCATGGCAACACATATGCAAACGTGACCCAGTAGCCGGTCCTTTCTTTTCTGAGCTTACGGACATGACATTAACACGCAAGGACAAATAACGTATGCCTGCGATTTAATTGAATAAAAATCAATATTGAAGGCTTACTGTCATGAAGTGGGATAAGTCAAGGACTGGGTTTTGAACACAGATTTTTTTTATGTATTCGCTCAATTAACTTTTGTTAATTGTAACCTAAAAAAATCGTATGTATTGCAGCTTTAAAGAAAAGGAGGAATGAGTCTAAATATTTGTGGTAATCAACATTATGCCACAAATGTTGTTGACTGATCTTAACTTTTTGAATCCCGAATATTCCTTTTAATACCTAAGTGACCCTACAAGAAGTCTTATTTCAAATGAACAAATTATGTGTGTTATAGCTCGATTTGGGATATGTTCTGCATAAATGATAGCCGATTGCACGTAGTATACTAGTCCTATATAAAAGCAATTTGAGTTTCACCTAGTTTTAAAAATGGGTCACTTGAATTTTCTGTCCCACATTGTTAGGTGGCCTTAACTACTGTGTACTTAACCATTTGATACAATGTACTTATTGTGTAAATACATGTTATTGCATTGCAATTACATTTAAAGTACTTGCATTTAATTACATTTGTAGTTACACTGTTAACTTTACTCCTAACATAACCCTTACCCCAAAACCTAACTCTAACCTCTAATCCTAACCCTATCCTTACTCCTAAACCTAACCATACCTTAACCTCAGTAGCGATAACTGGGAATTTTACAGGACAACATGTTACACAGTATTGCATGTATTTAATGTTAGTACTTAGTAGTTAAGGCCACCTAATATAAAGTGTGACTGAATTTTCTTTATTCTTTTTTAAATTTGGCTTTATTGTAGGACTTGAATGAATGATTTACCATGGAGGATGTTGCTAAAAAAGGGTAAAAATGGCAGCACTTTTACAACAAAAGTGACCATCAGGAGGTTTATCCAAGTTTTGAAGTCTCATGGTTTAGATCCTTCGATATTTCTATTCTGCTGTAATAATGATGATAAATGATTTATTTGATATGTTTCTGATTCTACTTGCCAGCATGTCTGCACTACATTTTACCATTTTTGACCACACCATAAATGGCATTTAATAAACACATGATTACGACAACATTTATCGAAGCCTTATACAAATATTTGCCTGTATCGGACATATTCCAGTTCTGACAATTGTTCTAAATGATGGACTTTCTTCTCACCAGGCAAAAAGGCGGTTGGCGCTAGATGACACTGATCACCTTTACATGACTGAAGGAGCCAAAACCCCCAAGACACAAAATGGAACTCCACTTGGTATTCTAAAAGGAAATAAAAGTAAGAAATAAAGTCACTTTTTGACAACTCACCTTCTATTTGTTTACTTCTGATATGAAATATTTCACGTATCATGTATAGTCATTATTGCAAAAAGAACCGTGATTAGAGTTTTAAAACCAAGATTCTAATTTTGGGACCTTGTATCATCCTGGTTTTATTGGCAATATTCTGCTTATTACATGGCTACTTAAGAAATAAATGGATGTGAAATATTAAAGACCTTTAACTAGCACTGCTATGCAGCACATCGGTTATTTGGGGCAGCAGTAAATTATACAATTTTGCGTTCGTCATGCAAAATATTTCTCCACAGAATGCCATGATTGACCAACCAGCATCAAGTATTCCAGACAGTCATGGAATATGACAATCCTATTATGAAATATGGAACATGTCTAAGGCTATCTTTTTATCGTTTCTCCATTCGTAGCTCCGAAGTCTCCAGCAGAGAAGACGCGGTACGACACCTCCTTGGGCCTCCTGACGAAGAAGTTTGTGGAGCTTTTGGCCCAGTCGTCTGACGGCGTGGTGGACCTGAATCAGGCCTCTGAGATCCTCAAAGTCCAGAAGAGGCGTCTTTACGACATCACCAATGTTCTTGAGGGCGTCCACCTCATTAAAAAGAAATCTAAAAACAACATTCAGTGGATGTATGTACCATTTTACTGTGTTTGCTTCCCAATCTTGATACCTCTCAAATAATTCTCATGGCATGCAGAATATTTGTGCATTTACTAGATGCTTTGTGGAAACAAAATCACGTTTTTACATAATACTGAGGTGCTTTGTTCACTTTTCAATAGCGTTTGGCATTACGCTACAGTCACAGCACACAGGAAGTTGTCTTTGAGGTAGTTGTGTACAACATAGCTGACCTGTGCAGAGGTGTCTATGAGTGTGTACTCTAATGGTGGTAAAACACTGGCAGTGGTTTGTTTATTCCATTCGTGTAGCTGATAAGGTTTGAATGCTTAGGAAGTGTGTCTTTGTAGCTTCTATAACAAACCATTTAGAACATATAGGCTAGTGGTGGAGTATAGAACATTCTATTAAGAACATGGCTGATAATTTTTTCCTTCTTTCCCTCAGGGGCTGTAGTCTGTCTGACGTGGGGGGTGTTTTGACTCAGAGACAGACCCTGAGCAGTGAAATAACACAACTTGTCCAGGAAGAGCGCAGACTTGATGAGTTAATACAAAGCTGCACTCAGGAAGTCAAGCGGATGACAGAGTCATCGCAAAATCAAAAATATCCTTGCGCTGTTTAGAAACATTGGTTGTGCAGTATTGTCTATTTTGGTGTGGCTGCTGCTGTGAGTGCAAGATCTATGGAACAAACTTTGACCCTTCCTTAACAGCCTTCACATTTGCATATGTGACATATCAAGACTTGCGTCACGACCACGGCCTGAGGGATCAGACAGTGATTGTGGTCAAAGCACCGTCAGAAACAAAACTAGAGGTGCCAGATCCCCAAGAGGTGAGCAATTAGAAGCTACAAGTGCTTTAGAAGTTGTTCTGCTACTCCCTTTGTAACAGCAGATTCTCAAGGCATGTGTGTTACAAAAATACAATGTCTGATTTAATAGTACATTCTAATCAAGGTATGGCGCTTAAAGGAAAACGACAATTTTGAATTATTAAATCATGATTTAATTTCTCTGGATTTACTATTTATGGGTATGTTTTTGAGTAAAATTAACATTTGTTATATTCTATAAAGTACTGACAACATTTCTCCCCAATTCCAAATAAAAATATTGTCACCCAAAATGAAAATTTGCTGATAATTTACTCACCCTCAAGTCATCCAAGATGTATTTGAGTTTCTTTCTTCATCAAAACAGAATTTAAGATTTTTAGGATTTCATTTCAGGCCTCCTCCTTTAAACAATACAAGTGAATGTACTCCATTTTTTGACGGTCCAAAAAGCATATTTAGGGTGCATCAAAATAATCCACACGACTTTTTTAGAAACAAAACAATACTTATACACTTAACTACAAATGTTCGCTTCTGTACATCTCTGTGACGTGCTCAAAAGAGAGGGATGATGTAAGCTTGTTGATAAGATCACGCGTCACGTGGAGGAGTCAGGAAGCGCATCATTGTTTACAAGAGAAACTTGTGCCGTTCACAAAACAATTTCAAAACAATATAAAATTATTTAAAAAAAAAATCATTTCCAAATATTAATAAAAAAAACATTACTGCAGTAAATAACCATCCTTTATTTTGGAGCAATGTCGTTGTGTTATCTACTTGTGCTTTTTCTTTAGCAGAAATATATAAGCTACATGACTGTCAGGAATTCAAGCCAAACAAGTTGTAATTAGTGAAACCAAGTGCGAGAGCATTTATTGAGATTCACAGGATTTACAGTGTTTACACAGTGAGATCAATGGTACAGGTGATATCACACAGAAGAGAAGCTTCACAAACTGAAGAAGAGGTAACAGGTGAAAAAGCAGGGTAAGCACTAAACAGATATCGATGAAGATCGAAAGCAAATACATACAGGTAAATAAACACTGCGTGAGAGCAGCATGGTCAAACTAGAGTCCTTTGTGTGAGACTTGACAGTGAAGTGGTGTGAAGGTGAGTTATTTATGCAGGCAGTGATAAGCGAGTGAATTGAGTGCAGGTGCGGTGAATTAGAAATCAGGTGATGAGGAGCGGAGCACTGAGGGAGTTGCAGATGCAGACAATGACAACGTTTTCACACATACCTGAGTTCGCTGGAAAAACTGCACGGGCACAGCCGATGAATTCAGATATCAACCCTTTGTTTCTTTCGATGGTCTGAAATCATCAGGAGTAAAATGTTCACTGCACACCCTCCAATATTTGAGAGAATGTAGGGGTGTACTGATATCCAGGTTCAGCGTGATAAGCCACAGCTTCGATCGCTCATGATCATGTATAGGCAATCTATGAAAAGTTTATATTTTTCCCAGCATGCATTTTCTTTGGGGTTTTGAAGGTTGAAGCATTCAGGATACACATGCCAAATGACCATTTTGAACAATACACTTCTACAAATACAAATCTACAGCAAAGACAATTAAACTTTGGTGTAGCGCCCTTTCTCTTGTAAACAATGACACGCTTCCTGCCTCCTCCTCCACGTGATGCGTGACATTACCAACGAGCTTACATCATCCCTCTCATGAGCGTGCGTCACAGAGATGTACGGAAGCAAACATTTGTAGTTAAAAAGTATAGAAGTATTATTTTGTTTCTAAAAATAATCAATCGTTAAGGTTCAGAAGAACTTTATTTGTCGATTGGAGCCATGTGGATTATTTTGATGCACCCTAAATATGCATTTTGGACCGTCAAAAAATGGAGTACATTCACTTGTATTGTTTAGAGGAGGAGGCCTGAAATGAAATCCTAAAAATCTTAAATTCTGTTTTGATGAAGAAAGAAACTCAAATACATCTTGGATGGCCTGAGGGTGAGTAAATTATCAGCAAATTTTCATTTTGGGTGAACTTTTCTTTTAAGAACATTTATTTGCAGAAAATGATGCAGTTTTCAGACCTCGAATAATGCCAAGAAAACAAGCTCATATTAATTATTAAACAACACAGTACTAATGTTTTAATATAGGAAGAGTTCAGAAATCAATATTTGGTGGAATAACCCTGATTTTCAATCACAGATTTCATGCATCTTGGCATGCTCTCTACCACTCTTTCACATGGCTGTTGGGTGACTTTATGCCACTCCTGGCACAAAAATTCAAGCAAAAATTCATGATTTTTGTTTGATGGCTTGTGGCCATCCATCTTCCTCTTGATCACATTCCAGAGGTTTTCAGTGGGGTTCAGGTCTGGAGACTGGGCTGGCTTGGAGCATTGTCCTGCTGGAAAAAACAATCCTCAGAGTTGGGGAACATTGTCAGAGCAGAAGGAAGCAAGTTTTCTTCCAGGATAACCTTGTACGTGGCTTATGTGTACCTTATGCATCCTTCACATAGACGAATCTGCCCGATGCCAGCCTTGCAGAAGCACCCCCAGATCATCACCGATCCTCCACCTGGTTGTCTGAAGGTTAGATGGAGACCTGGAGAGGCCTTCAAGCCACAGTGTCTTGCACCCACTCTTAAGTTTGGTGGAGGATCAGTGATGATCTGGGGGTGTTTCAGCAAGGCTGGAATCAGACAGATTTGTCTTTGTGAAGGATGCATGAATCAAGCCACGTACAAGGTTATCCAAGGCTGGGAGGCTGTTTTGTATGACAACACTAAACGCAGTGCTCAGATATCCCCGCCTACTGTTCAAGCCGCTCTACATCAGTGGTGTCAAACACACGGAAAAGTCCAATACGTGCCACTCGACATACAAATTTGCGCTTTTCATGGGAAAATAATTTTAAGGATATAAAAAAAAAAAAAAAACATGATTTTTGATGTTAGGGTAAATACTCTGATTACACAGCATGCAATGAATTTAGATCTAAATATCAGTAGTTTTTTGCTAAACCTTTTTATTTGGTTATGTGGTCATTCACTGTGCAATGTTGCTTCATTCTGTACAGGGTCTACAGATGCACCTGACCAGCACAAATGGTCCTATAGATGTCTTCCTGTGTCCAGATGAGAACACGACTGACAGTCCTGTGAAAAACGGCAGTTGTGGTGTCAAGGGCAGCTCCTCACCTTTCATGAAAGTATTAGATGGTCAGTGTCCTGTAAAGATACGTTTTGTCCGTTTTAGGTTATATCAGCTTCCATTTTAGACATCAGCAATGATCCTGAGTTAATTGGTAAATGTTTTCTTTACAATGAATAATTTCCCCACTTAGCCCTACAAAGTGCTTTTGATTCTGTAGCCACCACAGGTAAGAATAAGGGTAGGCGATGTACTGTTTGAAAAGATAAATGGGTTAGAAATTGACTGACCCTCTAAAGTGAGTTAAATAATATTTGAATTAACAGTGCATTTGTATCTAGTAATTATTATAGTCACCACAAACATCTTTCAGTATGCCAAGGCTGCATTCAAAATATTAAATTGGGAAAAGAAATTAGTGTTGGAGGTTTGATGAAGAATCGAAGCAATCTAGGGCTGTAACTCGCTATTATTTTGATAATTGATTAATCTTTAAAAATACATTTAGTGGAGGCCTGGGTAGCTCAGTGGTAAAATACGCTGACTACCACCCCTGGAGTTCGCTAGTTCGAATCCCAGGGCGTGCTGAGCGACTCCAGCCAGGTCTCCTAAGCAACCAAATTGGCCCGGTTGCTAAGGAGGGTAGATTCACATGGGGTAACCTCCTCGTGTTCGCTTTAATGTGGTTTGTTCTCGGTGGGGTGCATGGTGAATTGAGCGTGGTTGCCGCGGTGGATGGCGTGAAGCCTCCACACGCGCTATGTCTCCGTGGCAACGCGCTCAACAAGCCACGTGATAAGATGCGCGGGTTGACTGTCTCAGACGCGGAGGCAACTGGGATTCGTCCTCCGCCACCCGGACTGAGGCGAATCACTATGTGACCACGAGGACTTAGAGCGCATTGGGAATTGGGCATTCCAAATTGGGAGAAAAAGGGGGAAAAATACCAAAAAATAAATAAATAAATAAATTTAGTAAAAAACATTATGCTAGTCATTTAAAAAGGTTTAAAATATAAATGTTAAAATATAATATACTGTATATAATGTTTACATTTGGATATGTTATTTTTGATCATCTAAACATCTGGAACTTTTTGAAATTTGACATGTTTTTTCTTCAGGGTGGTGTGGAATCCAATTTAACTAAAGTTATAATATTCTGATTGTACCCATGAGTAGACTACTTTACGGAGTTGGGACTGTGCTTCTAGTAAGAAATGTTCCCTACTCCATAACAGATAATGTTTTCTTTTTATCAGACTCTTAGTTTAGTTCAAAACAGAGCAGGGTTCGCATGAAAAATTGGTAATTTGAAAGCTGTCATGCGGACCAGGGAGCGCACCGCAGTACCGGACCCAAGACTACCTGTAGGAGGTGGTCTGAGTTCGGTTGCAATGGAACTGTAGCTCGATTCGTGTAAATGTGAAAGCGACTCAGGTGCGCACTCGTTCAGGAAGTAAAGTAACCTGCGCATGTGTTTTAGCCAATGACGACATCATTAGTTTCGTCTAATAAATATAGGGTATAATAGGAGATGACAGTGGCGATAACTTCACCTTGGACACGAGCGTGAGTAAGCGTGCAGTGTAAACAAAGATGCAAACGAATTCCTTGCAATCAGCTGTCTCTTCAAAAAAATGCCGCTTTCGAGCAGCAGCAAGCCGCCTTACCCCTGGACATCTGATGAGTTACGCCATGAAGCGCGCCTAAACGCAATTGTCGTTCACTCTGCTGTGCATAATGGCACCAAAAAAACAAAGTATTATGAGTCGCGTTGTGTTCTCCATGCGTGTTTGTGATGATGTAAGATGAACGCAAATGGACTGTGGTTCTATAGAATCAAGTGAGTGTGAAACCAGACCAGACCAACGCTGCGGGGGGCACCGGGAACAATCGCACTCTGAATCGGACAGCAGCAAACGTGCCCAGTGTGAAAGCCCCCTTAGGGTGCTTTCACACTGGCACTTTTGGTGCACATCCGGGTCCAAATGACATCAAAGTTCGGTTTGTTTGGATGATGTGTACGCTGTTTTCCGAATTCTGGTATGCACCCTCGAACCGCACCCTGGTCCACTTGAAGAGGTGGTCTGGGGTACGGTTCATGTGAACTCTGGTATGGTTCGCTACTGATATGAACACAATCGTACCAAAGTGTGTGTATATAGAGTAAAATTTCAACACTTTTGATTAAATATTTTAAT
The DNA here is from genome assembly GCF_019703515.2 of Myxocyprinus asiaticus. Lineage (NCBI taxonomy): Eukaryota > Metazoa > Chordata > Actinopteri > Cypriniformes > Catostomidae > Myxocyprinus > Myxocyprinus asiaticus. Next base: position 37,996,279 of record NC_059359.1, read on the forward strand.
CAACTTACAGCACTAGTGATAATATAGAATAAATAACCAGGTAAGACAATGGATGACTCATTAATGGGGTTTGGTCAATGTAGTCTTTAATTAAAAAAAACGAATTATAGTATTGGTATTTGTTATGAAAAATAATAGACTAAACACATTAAGAAACTATACCATGGTTGTATTTGGATTACTAATAGATATTAAATCAGAATTATTACTTGAGTTGTCGATTAAAAACGTAGAATATCTAACATGACTTTTCGCAGATATTGCTCATCTCTAGTAGGAGTGCATGTTTTTTGTTGAAGTCTTGTGCAAGCCTCTCGTATAATCTTTTCCCTGTCTTTCTCCATCTCCAGATACTAGTTCCAGTCGTTCTGGTCCAGCTGTGACTGTTACCAGCCTGTCTCCCATCACGTCCCCATTCACCAGTCTCCTTCAGCAAACAGAAGATCAGATCCCCTGCAGTGAAGGACCCTTAATCAGTCTGGGTTCCCCTCCATTCAGTGACGATTACCTGATGAGCCTAGAGGAAGAGGAGGGAATCACAGACCTCTTCGATGACCTGGACAGGCTTCCAAATCTAGATGACCTCTTGTGCAATTGAGGTCATTCCTACCCCTATTCCTCGACCTTTAGTTTTCAGGCATGACCTGATCAAGCATCTGCAACACTTATGGAATCCATGTTTGTTAACAGCCTTAAAGATGGAGTTCTTGAATCAGGTTTTCTCATCCGCTCAAGTATAGATCTGCCTTACAGAGCCAGGCATGGAAAAAAACCTTCTCTCCAGCTGTAATCATTATTGTTCTCCATTCATGGAATTTATGGAATACTGTCACCGTCATGTGATGTTTGGGGAATGCGATATCACTTCCAAATGTGATGGTGTTCTTCGTGTTTAAGGTAAATGGGACAGAAATATTTTATATTTTGAGTCTTCGAATGGAAAGGTTCATTTTGTGGTCCCATTGGTTCCTGTAGAGGATTGACGTTGGTTGCTTCAAGTTGAAACGTCAGCTCAACCTACTATATTACATAAACACATTCACACTAACTGTAAGCCAATTCACCCCCAGAAGTGGCACATGGGTGAATCTCTCAAAGATATCAATGTCATATTTCACCCCAAAATCAAAAGAGAAAAATACAACATTTAATTTAACATAAAAAGGAAAGTTATTTTAAGGACCATTAAGATTTTTTCATTGAAACTTTGTCAATCGAGCACATTTTCCCCTAAAATTCTCAGTCTAATAAAATAAACCATCCTGTTACAATTAGGGTAGTTTAAATGCCCTTAATTGTCAAAAATCCCATAAACTTGGCTTTAAAATGACTCTGGACATTTCTAGACAGTTTTTGTGAGATTTACCCAATGAGGGCCACTGTTGGCTTCTATCATTGTGATCAGTTGTCTTGATCATTGATGAGTTAAAAACTAAGCTCCAGTCTCATCTTAATGCCTATAGACCAGATGTATGGGTAAGAAGGGAATCAGACTGGCTTTGAACTGATTACACTGTTGTAAGAGAAATTAAGTCCAGACAACTTTAGTTGTTTCTTAGATGTCCAGTTGCTGTGCTCTGATCCCAAACTTAAAAGTACCTGCAGAATTTTGTCTGCTTGCAAGTGGATATTTTTATCCACACCTAAACCATTGTTTAATTTCAACAATGAGAGTCTTGATTAGATTGAGTTTTATTTTGTTTTTCTTTGCTCAGTCTGCTTTTAAATGCAAGGCAGTTGCCCTTGATATAAGGAATATTCCGAGTTCAATGCAAGTTTAGCTCAATCGACAGCATTTGTGGTATATCTTTAAAAAAAAATTTTTTTTTAAATAATCTGGGTTACAATGAGGCACTTACAATGGAAGTGAAATGGGGCCAATTTTTAACTATTAAAATACTCTGTTTCAAAAGTATAGCCACAAGATGAGAACTATGCTTGTTAACATGATTTTAGTGTGATAAAATCGCTTGCTAACCTTTTCTGTGTAAAGTTAGACAATTTTACAACTTCGTTGCAATCAGTGTAATTTGATAAGGCACAAGGTACTATATTCTACCTCTGAACGTATATTTATGGTATCTAATATACAATGCTATTGCATTTTTAAATGTATTTTATTCATTTACATCCCCCATATCCAAGTCCCTCTGCACCACCTAGCTGCCACATAAAACTATGAACCCCTACTGGAGTCCGTGATATTTTTGGATACACTGTAGGTGAGCTTTTTCTTTAACAAATACTCTGTTCTTGTTTCTGGTCTAAATAATTTTGGGGGACAATCATTAGAAATTGGTTGCTTGTTAAAATCATGCTTTTTTGTATTTGGGCAGCTAGTGTGTGGCTTGCAGAATTCAGTACTTGCACCAACCGTATTTATTTCCCCGCTGTAGGATAATTCAATTGATATACTTGCATAATTGAAGTTAAATACTTGAAAAATGAAAGAGACAGAATCTAAGTATTTAGCTTTAGTCTTGCGCTAATGCAGTAGTAGAACTTGCCTCGAGAGGAATAGGAACCCTAACTCTCAAACTAAGATACTAGCATGATGAGTGAAGATGAGTTTGATGTGATTATAACAGGGAAAATCATCCGATAAATTGACATTTCACATCTGGTAAACAAGAAAAGTGACATTTGTCAAATCAAATGCAATGACTTGTTCCCTGTTTTAGTATTTTGTAATAGTGGTATCAGTCTACATATTAAGTTGAATGGCTGGTTTACAAATATTGGGCTTTTGTAATTGACCAGAGCTGGCTGTGGTAGATAAATCAGACTTAATAGGGATGATAAATCAGACTTATATATTAGCCTTTAAGTTAATGGCACATTACAGCATATATATTTATACAGTATATTTGATATTCTGCAGTGGTACAATGTTTTAGTTTTTTTGTAACAAGATACATTGATGTTTCTGTTAGGTTATATTGCTGTGGTCATCCATATGTCATGTACAGTGCAGCTGTGCAAAGGCAGAACAGTCCAACTACACACAAAATTGGATTTGGAAACTGATTTGGTAATGTTGAGTGAAGGTTAAGACCAAAAGGAAGAAACCAAAGCTTTCTCAATGTTTTCTCAAATTATTTCTTTTATATATCGATTTAACCTGTGAGCGTAAAGGTTGTTAGCTCTCAGTATTGCACAAACTCGAATTGGAAAAAAAAAAATAGAATTGTAAATATCCACAAATGATGGTGCAGCTCTTCAGTATTTATTTAACAAGTGAATTTAACCGGAATTTTACCTATTTAATTAACTAACATTTAAACTGTACTACATCAATATTTTTGATAGCCAGTGCAGTTTCTTTACATGTTTGTCATGCTTGATATTTTCTCTTATTGCGTGTATTTTTCTCATGTTTTCTGACATAGTGGGAATGGATGAGACAAATGTGTATAACTTGGCTACATGTAATGAACACAATTCTATTCATAGTGTATTTTCTTTTGATATACTAGCATGAAAGCAACTGTGATGTGAAAATGTGTAAAATAGTAGGATTGCATTTCTAAAGTGTATTTGATAAGATTTAAGCTTTGTATATGCAAGTTTCTTGACTGCTTTGCTATTAATTGTACATATATATTTGAACAGGAGCTTTTTGTGGGAAGCCAGTTGAGGGTATTTTGTCCCTTATGCTGATAGTTTGAAAATTCTCAACATGATGAAATTAAAGCAATATCACATGTGATAATACAAATCCAAATAGTGTTTTTGTCATTATTTGATGCTTGCAGATCTCACTCAACCTAAAGCAGCCTTTCTGTATTGAAACACTAATTACCTTTGGGTCATCATAAAGTAGCTCTGAATCATGCATTAAGGTTACTAATACTACCATAATGATGAAAAATGTATTAACAATGGGTTGCGTAAAAAACAGGTCAACTGTCCTGGTGCAAATTGAAGTTAATGTCTGTGCACTGTTCTTTCATTTCGGTCCAAGTCAAAGAGGCATTGAGGGACACATGCTTGAATATGCTGAATCAAACGTTTAATTAAAAGATGACCACCTAATTGTTGTAGTTCAAACAGTATTAAAAACAAGGGCGTCTACATACTTCCATTGATCATGGTATACATATTGGGGGGGTTGTACTTACTAATATTGCATAGGTCCCCCTCGTGCCACCAAAACAGCTCTGACCAGTCGAGGCATGAACTCCACCAAACTTCTGAAGTTGTCCTATGGTATTTGGCACCAAGACGTTGGCAGCAAATCCTTTGAGTCCTGTAAGTTGCGAGGTGGGTCCTCCATGGATTGGACTTGTTGGTCCAGCACATCCCATAAATGCTCAATTGGATTGAGATCTGGGGAATTTGGAGGCGAAGTCAACACCTTGAACTCTTGTCATGTTCCTCAAACCATACCTGAACAATTTTGAGAGGAGGTGAAATCTTTCCGTGGCAGCTCCTGCCTCTGCCACAGGAGTGCTGTAAAGTTAGTTTTATATTTGGCATTCGCGGCAATACCCATTAAACTCGCCATTACATCTCTCACATTTCAAGCCAATCAAACTTGGAAATGCATTGATAGGTTTTCTTTGTCTAGCACAAATCTGAATTTTAATATCAATTTTATTAGCCCTATAAATCAATTAAACAATTTAACCATTTGACATTGACATCACAAATATGAAATATTAAAAAATATCCCTTTAATGACACAAGGCTCTGTTTGTGGAATTTACAATCTATATGTTTGATAAATATAGTGGTGTAAATGTTTGTAATATTATAATTCCATTATACTCAATGACCGTTTGAACTAGAGACCTCAGAATATTAGCCTTTATATAGCACAAAGCTTGTTTTTGGGAGAAAATGTTCAGTACTTTTAATAGATTCAATTATCCCCATAAATCTTTTAAACTCAATGACCGTTTGACCTAGAGACATAAAACCAACTGCAAAACACTCCGAATATTCTTCTTTATATAGCACAAGGCTTGTTTTTGTGAGTACATGTTCAGTACTGTTTATACAGATTTGGTTTTGTATTGAACAAGAAGTTCTTGCCCCTATTTTTCCATTGCAAAGCCTTTCTATTGAACTAATCGGAGAAGTTAAGTTACACCCCGTTATCTCGCATTTGTACTTGAGAGTTTAATTCAGACATTTATTTAAATGTTGCCTCGAGCATATGGCTGGACCCAAATTTATGTATTAATAAGTCCTCTCTCTGCTGGTCAGAGTGGATTGTGAGGGAGGTTAATACACTCGGTGACCTATATGAGAGTGGAGTGTTGAGATCCTTTGGAAATTTGGTTCAGCATTTTGGGATTCCCAGACCTCAGTTCTTTAGGTATTTACAGCTGCGCCACCTCCTCTGTACTATTTTTGGGAGTAGCATACACCCCCTAAAGCGGCAGATACTCTGGGAATGGTGATTACTGTTGGAAAAGGTGAGGCATCAGTGTATTACTCCCTGCTAATTCAGAGTCTGGGGGACGGAGCTTTAACTTCTTTCAAGAGATTATGGGAGAAAGATTTAAACTTGGTACTGGAGGAGGGAGTATGGGCAAGGATTCTAAAAAACGTCAAGTCTGCATCTAGAGATGGGTGTGCCTTATGCAATTCAAGATTTTACATCGATTCTATTGGACCCCCTCTAGATTGTATAGGCTTGGTCTTGGGGATGCACCCACCTGCTGACGATGCCAATCAGAAGATGGAGACACAATCCATGTTTTTTGGTGGTGTGTTAAGATCCAAGAATTGTGGTTGAAGGTTCAGAGATTTGTGTGTGATGTATTGGGCACTCAAATTTCATTTTGCCTCAGACTCTGTATTTTGGACGATGGGGCGGTCATCAATGTAGGGGATAAACCCATAAAAAATTGGGTCCTAACCAGTGTTATGATTGGCAGACAAAATGTTTTAAGGGGATGGAAGTTGGCTAGAGCACCCTCATTTCAAGAATGGTGCAGGGAGATGGGGAAGGTGCGTCATTTAGAAGGCTGTGAAATTGGGATTCGTTTGATGGGAAATGGGGCAGCTATTTAGAGTTTTGGGAGGGCTCTCGGGGAGGGGCAGTGGAGAGAGAAGTTTGGTTTTAAATGTGTGTGATTACTATATTTTTTTAATTTATTTTTTGTGTGTATCTATAATCATGTGTGACCACAGGGATGTTGTTGAGGGTCAGGGTGGGATTGGGGATTGGGAGGGGTAATAGTGGGGGTTAAATGTTGATTCTGTATATATTTGTTTTGCTTTTCTTTGTTATCTACAGGTGCATCTCAATAAATTAGAATGTCGTGGAAAAGTTCATTTATTTCAGTAATTCAACTCAAATTGTGAAACTCGTGTATTAAATAAATTCAATGCACACAGACTGAAGTAGTTTAAGTCTTTGGTTCTTTTAATTGTGATGATTTTGGCTCACATTTAACAAAAACCCACCAATTCACTATCTCAAAAAATTAGAATACATCATAAGACCAATAAAAAAAACATTTTTAGTGAATTGTTGGCCTTCTGGAAAGTATGTTCATTTACTGTATATGTACTCAATACTTGGTAGGGGCTCCTTTTGCTTTAATTACTGCCTCAATTCGGCGTGGCATGGAGGTGATCGGTTTGTGGCACTGCTGAGGTGGTATGGAAGCCCAGGTTTCTTTGACAGTGGCCTTCAGCTCATCTGCATTTTTTGGTCTCTTGTTTCTCATTTTCCTCTTGACAATACCCCATAGATTCTCTATGGGGTTCAGGTCTGGTGAGTTTGCTGGCCAGTCAAGCACACCAACACCATGGTCATTTAACCAACTTTTGGTGCTTTTGGCAGTGTGGGCAGGTGCCAAATCCTGCTGGAAAATGAAATCAGCATCTTTAAATAGCTGGTCAGCAGAAGGAAGCCTGAAGTGCTCCAAAATGTCTTGGTAAACGGGTGCAGTGACTTTGGTTTTCAAAAAACACAATGGACCAACACCAGCAGATGACATTGCATCCCAAATCATCACAGACTGTGGAAACTTAACACTGGACTTCAAGCAGCTTGGGCTATGAGCTTCTCCACCCTTCCTCCAGACTCTAGGACCTTGGTTTCCAAATGAAATACAAAACTTGCTCTCATCTGAAAAGAGGACTTTGGACCACTGGGCAACAGTCCAGTTCTTCTTCTCCTTAGCCCAGGTAAGACGCCTCTGACGTTGTCTGTGGACCAGGAGTGGCTTAACAAGAGAAATACGACAACTGTAGCCAAATTCCTTGACATGTCTGTGTGTGGTGGCTCTTGATGCCTTGACCCCAGCCTCAGTCCATTCCTTGTGAAGTTTACCCAAATTCTTGAATCGATTTTGCTTGACAATCATAAGGCTGCGGTTCTCTCGGTTGGTTGTGCATCTTTTTCTTCCACACTTTTTCCTTCCACTCAACTTTCTGTTAACATGCTTGGATACAGCACTCTGTGAACAGCCAGCTTCTTTGGCAATGAATGTTTGTGGCTTACCCTCCTTGTGAAGGGTGTCAATGATTGTCTTCTGGACAACTGTCAGATCAGCAGTCTTCCCCATGATTGTGTAGCCTAGTGAACCAAACTGAGAGACCATTTTGAAGGCTCAGGAAACCTTTGCAGGTGTTTTGAGTTGATTAGCTGATTGGCATGTCACCATATTCAAATTTTTTGAGATAGTGAATTGGTGGGTTTTTGTTAAATGTGAGCCAAAATCATCACAATTAAAAGAACCAAAGACTTAAACTACTTCAGTCTGTGTGCATTGAATTTATTTAATACACGAGTTTCACAATTTGAGTTGAATTACTGAAATAAATGAACTTTTCCACGACATTCTAATTTATTGAGATGCACCTGTATATGAATCAATAAAAAATGTTAAAAAGAAAAAAAGAAGGCTTGGAGAAAGAATATCCAGCTTGTAACTGGAACACTTCATCTTGGAGACTACATCTGCTAACTGTGCGACGAAACTGGTTCAAAGTGAATCAGGGAGCTGGACGGGGAAGGAATTAGTGGTTGATCAAATTGTGAAGGTACAATCGCACCTTTAATCTGCTCAATTTTGTGAGTAAAGAAGTTTAAAAATGTTTCACAGGTCTCTTGGGTGGCGTCCAGAAAAGCATTTCTAGTTGGGTTTAAAACAGAATCAATTGTTCTGAACAATAGTTTTGGTTGATTTGCATTATCAGAGATTAATGTAGAGAAAAACTTAGCTTTTGCTTCCTTTACAGCTCTCTGATAGTTAGTTAAACACTCCTTTAAAATGTCATAAGAGACCTGAAGCTTGTCTCTTTTCCAATTGCGATCAGCTTTTCTGCACTCTTGTCTGAGAGCGTGGGTGACGTCAGTTAGCCAAGGCTGTGAAACACACTTAACTCTCCTTGGCTTAAGCGGAGCGACATTATCAAGTGTAAAAGTAAAACATTTATTAAAAGCTTCAACCAATGAGAGTGGGGTGACACCATGCGAGAAGCAGACGTGTGAGCGACTGGCTCTGCGCACTTTTCTAGTTTTTTAAAAATTATTTTAATGTTTAATCCAGTGAGATTCGATACACCCAGTTAAATATTTGCCCTTTGAGGTAAACATGGCAAAGAAGACAAAATCCTCAGACTCTGGAGACATTAAAAGACACTTACATGCTCTAGCTGAAACCTCTGGCGGCCCTGCGAGCCGGGGAGTTGATTTGGAAGGCTCGTCGGGAGAAGAAATTCAGCATCAACTGTCCAACATCTCGGTGATGCTGACGAAGGTTGTTGCTGACTTGGAGGATCTCGCTGTAATACGTCGATCGATTACTGTGATGGAAACTAAATTCTCTGAGTTGGTCACAAGAGTGGCAGAAATTGAAAGACGGATCGATTATCTGGAGTCATCGGAAAGGGAATTATCCACTAATCCGCCCGCGTCCAAAACAGACTTGGTATACATTTTGGAAAAATTGGAAGATCTCGAAAATAGGAATTGAAGGAATGATATACGGATTGTTAGAATTCCTGAGCATGAAGAGGGCAGAGATATGGTGAAATTCCTGGACGAGCTCTTCCCGAATCTGCTCGACATAACAGGCCATAAGCTGGAAATCGAGCGAGCTCACAGAGTCCCGGCTCGCAGATCTGCTGAGGGAGACAGACCCCGATCAATTCTGGCCAAATTTCTGAGATCATCCAATAAAGATCTCGTGTTGCACCAGGCGAGGAGCAAAGGAAAGCTTTCTTGGAAGAATCACAATATTTTCTTGTTCCCGGACTTTGCAAATTCAATGAGAGAAACGCGATCGGTTCAAGGAATGTAATAAACCCTTACATCAATGGAAGATCTCTTTTGCACTGATGTTTCCGGCCAGACTGAGAATAGAAATGAAAGATGGTCGCAGGGTATTTACGTGTCCCAAGCAAGCACTGTCTTTTATAAAAACAATGGGTGAGTGAGCCATTTGGGGTTTTCATGTAGCTCCAGAGTGGATAAACTCGCTGTACTTACTCTGGCTGTCTGAGGAAGATGGGTGCCATTTTTGTTCCTTTTTGCACTGGCTCCGTCTAGCGGCTGGAGTTTGTTTTGTGGAATGACTCCTTCAAGAATCTTTTGCATGGACAGATGATCGCTTTTACACTGAAGTTCCCGGCCAGATTGAGAATGGATCCTAAGAATGACTGCAAAATATCTTCATGCCTACACAAAGGATGTCTTTATAAAGTTGGACTGAGTAAGTCATTGTTTTTTTGGTATTTTTTTATGCAGCCTCTGAGTGAATTTGACTCACTCAATACACACTTGACCATTCGAGAAACCGGGGCGCCTGTTTTGTTTTTTGTTTTTTTTGTGCTAGCAGTTAAGAGATTGTTTTGTGGAATAACACTCCTTCGGGACAGTTGTGGATGAATCTGTTCGTTCTTTGTGCTTATGCCTCCTGTTGGCTGGAGTTTGTTTTTGTGGAATATTTTTAAGGGACATTAGAATGATTACGTCATCTGCCGAACTCATAACAACTGGCTCACTGAACAATTGTTTGTCTGTCCGAGGAAACTGAACGGCTTTATATCAGCTGGAATTTGTTTTGTGGAGGAACACACCTTCGAGTCAGTTCTGTGAATGAATCTACATGTTCTTTGTGTTTATTCTGCCTATTGGCTGGGGTCTGTTTTACAAAGTATTCTCTGTTATGTAATTTTGCCTCACAAAATTTGTGCAGAAGCACCAGACTTGAATAATCCGACGGCAAAGTTGTATAATAACATAAGTGTGCAACGCTGTCTTCAGGCCAGTCCCTCGCACCCGTGGGGGCGGCCACCTTCACGGCTCTGCTTATGACCTCAGATCAGACGAGACAACCCGCTGAATTTAAGCATATAACTAAGCGGAGGAAAATAAACTAACTAACCAGGATGAGTTTAGAGGGATGGACGCCGGTTGGTACTATCGTGTGCGGGGTTAATGCGCACGTTTTTCTTTTTTCTGTTTGTTTTGTTCAGGGGGAAGTTCGGGGTTTGATTGTTGCAATAATGTTGGAATGTGGTCTGTATAATCTTGTTTTTGACACAATTTATTTTTTCTATTATATCAAAATGTCAAATGTTAGTATGAGTGGATTGTCTCTTTCCACATGGAGTGTGAATGGGTTGGGGCACCCCATAAAAAGAAGGAAGGTTATTTCTTTTCTTAAGCGTAAGAAATATGATATAGTGTTTCTTCAAGAAACACATCTTTCCCAGCAGGAAGCTGAAAAATGTGGGAAGATATGGGGTGAACATGTTTTCTTTAGTGCGGGCTCAAGTAAGAGCAGGGGGGTCATTATAATGATAAATAAACATCTACAATTCAAATTTCTCAAACAGATCAAAGATAAATCAGGAAGATAAATTATTGTTTTAGCAGAAATTCAGGGGCAAAGGTTGATTTTGGCTAATATTTACGCACCTAAAGCTGATGATCAGGGCTTTTTTATAGATCTTGAAGGGATGTTGCAAGCCGCTGGCACCCCTCATGATGTAATATTGGGAGGAGATTTTAATCTATTGGTAGTCCTTGATCATAGTGAAGCAAAAGTGTGTAAGCCCCCTAGAGCAACATTGATGCTTCACAGGATGTGTAAAAATCTTGGTCTTGCAGATATTTGGCAACTTTTGAACTCATCTGGTAGAGACTATACATTTTTTTCATCAGTCCATAAGATTTATTCTAGAATAGATTTTTTTTTTATTTATCTAAGTCCCTCATTTCATCTGTTATTGATTGCTCAATTGGAAACATCTTAGTCTCAGATCATGCACTGGTGTGTTTAGAGGTGTTGCCACATACGGAGAAAAAGAAATCATATAGTTGGCGCTTTAATGTATCTCTTTTGCAAAATCCTGATTTCCAACAAATGTTAAAGACTGAAATCAGTGTTTGTATGGAGACCAGCCGATCCTCAGTATCCTCTGTGGGCGTGGCTTGGGAGGCACTTAAGGCGGTTCTTAGGGGTCAGATCATACAGTATGCCTCATTCATCAAAAAATCCAAAGCACGAGAACTCGTGGAGTTGGAAGGAAATATTAAAAGTGCAGAGCTGAAGCGTAGAATGTCGTCGGTCCCCTTGAGGAGGTACTGTCAGGGCTCTGCCCTTAGTTTTGGGTTTTTTTCCCCTTTGTGGCAGAACCCTGACATGTACGTGTTCTATGTCTGTTTTATGTCTTGTGTCTGGATTCAGCCACTTCGGTTGGTTTGATTTATTTACTTTGTGGCTGAATCCAGGCACTTGTGTTTTGTCTGGTCCTGTGTGAATGCATTTGGGTTTGTGTTTTCTCATTCACTGTGCATTCTTGTCTGTCTTCAGTGATAACCCCGCCCTCTCATTTGCCTTGTTATCTGTCTGATTATTAGTTGATTTTTTTCACTTGCCCTCCTTGTAATCTCCTTTTTTTCTTCCCTATTTAACCCATTGTATTTTTTGTCTTGTGCCAGTTCGTTGGCTAGGATGTTTCCCGGCTAGGTGTCTGTCAGTCGGTTCCTGTCCTGTCCTGTTCGTCTTATTCCAGCCCTGCTCCAGTCCAGCCTGTCATCTGGCTTGTCGCCCTGGACTGTGTTTTTCCCCTTCGGGGCCGTTTTTGTTTGTTTTTGTTATATTTTTTGTATTAATAAAAGCCCATATCACTACTCTGCGTTTGAATCCTGCCATTTCCTCCACAAAACCTAACAGTTACAGTACAGAACAAAATGCCACTAAATCAGGACATGATAAATAAGCAAACACTGGATTCATATTAAATCTAAAATGAATAATACGAATGAATATGAGTCAAAGTTTCGCTTGTAATGCTTGTTATGCATTAAATGAGTACGAGTCAAATTTTTGCTTGTAATGCTTGTTATGCAAACATTGTAACCGGTTTTGGGTAAATCACTACACTCATGTCATGACCCCTTTAAGGTAAGTTTATGTTTCAGGGTTTGGTTCTGTGTATATGAAATGCAGCATCAGAGCCACTTTGCTGTTGTCATGACACTGAGCAGCATGCTTCTTGCTTTCTTTTGGCTATGAGAGTAAACACATAACATGACACGGCCTTTGCAGTGTGAAGGTGGTAACTACAGATGGTTAACTTTGTTTAGTTGTTGTTTTTCTTAAGATTTCCAAGTGCAATTTCAAATAAAATTTTACATCAAACAAAGATACTTTGTTTAATGCATTACAGTAATACTACACTGGACAGAAATACAGTCAACTAAACTAGCAGATCAGAAATTAATCTGTTGTTGTTCGTCAGTAACCTGTAATCTGCCAAATAACCACCAGTCGGTGCCATTCTCTACAAAATGACCAGAACACAACTACTGAATGAACAAAGAGGTTTAATGCCCAGCATACATTTCAGAAACAAGTCACATGCAAGTGTTAGGCATACATGTAGAAAATGAAACAGAACAGGTTTAATTACTGTTTGCAGTACAGATATACTCTCCTAAATCTCTCTAATCATTCTAATTTGTACTCAACATATCAAACATCACAGATCCCAATTTTTAAAGACCAATACAAGTACCAAGAAGCTAGTCTAAAAGTATAGGCAAATAACAAGTACCAATACGAGTAGTTTTGTGTTTGTGGAATAGATTAAAGAAATAGTTCACTATCAACTTGACAAACTGCTATTGCACTGAAATCAACAGATCCTTAAAGTATCTGCTTTTGTGTTCCACAGAAGAAAGAAAGTCTTAAGGGAACAACACAAGGGTGAGTAACTGATGACAGAATTTTCATTTTTTGGGTGATCTATTTATAAACTACTTCTAAATATTTTATATTTAAATTCAAATCTTGTAAGTAATGTGCCTTGTACACATACTGTGTGTGTCCACATCAGCTCCTCCTACCCCAAGAGAAAATAAGAAATAGTTTTGGGATTGAAGGACAGTTTAACACCACCAACTCTAGAAGCATGTGGCAGGGAATTAACATCATCACGGACTTTAAAGGGAATAAAAACTCCGCCGTGAACACTGCTGCCTCTCTCCCGGATGAGCTAAATACTTTTTATGCTTGTTTCGAGGGAAATAACACCGCCCTCGCGGAGAGAGCCCTCGCGGCCGAAGCTACAGAGGTTAGTTCACTCTCTGTCTCTGTAGCGGATGTAACCCGATCCTTCCGAAGGGTCCAGACGGCATTCCGGGCCGCGTCATCAGAGCGTGCGCGAACCAACTGGCTGGTGTTTTTACTGACATTTTCAACCTTTCCCTCTCTTTGTCTGTGGTCCCCACATGCTTTAAAACATCCACCATTGTGCCTGTTCCAAAGCAATCCAAAATGCGTCCTGTTGCTCTGACCCCCATCATCAGCAAATTCTTTGAGAGACTAATCAGAGATTACATCTGCTCTGTGCTGCCTTCCTCACTTGACCATTGCAGTTTGCTTACTGCAACAACTGCTCCACTGATGATGCCATTGCATCTACAATACACACTGCTCTCTCCCACCTGGAAAAAAAGAACACTTATGTGAGAATGCTGTTTGTAGACTACAGCTCAGCATTCAACACCATAGTGCCCTCCAAGCTAGATGAGAAACTCCGGGCTCTGGGCTTAAACAGCTCGCTGTGCAGCTGGATCCTGGACTTCCTGTCAAGCAGATGCCAGGTGGTTAGAATGGGCAGCAACATCTCCTCATCACTAACCCTCAACACTACAGCCCCTCAGGGCTGTGTTCTCAGCCCACTCCTGTATTCCCTGTACACACATGTCTGTGTGTGGCAAAACACAGCTCCAATGCCATCATTAAGTTTACTGATGATTCGACGGTGGTAGGTCTGATCACTGACAATGATGAAACAGCCTACAGAGAGGAGGTGCACACTCTGACACACTGGTGTCAGGAGCACAACCTCTCCCTCAACGTCAGTAAGGCAAATGAGCTTGTGGTGGACTTCAGAAGAAAAGACAGAGAACACAGTCCCATCACCATCAATGGAGCACCAGTGGAGAGAGTCAGCAGCTTCAAGTTCCTGGGTGTCCACATCACTGAGGAACTCACATGGTCCATCCACACTGAAGTCGTCGTGAAGAAGGCTCATCAGCGCCTCTTCTTCCTGAGATGGCTGAGGAAGTTTGGAATGAACCGCCACATCCTCACACAGTTCTACACCTGCACTGTAGAGAGCATCCTGACTGGCTGCATCTCCGCCTGGTACGGCAATAGCACCGCCCACAGCCGCAAAGCACTGCAAAGGGTGGTGCGAACTGCCAGACACATCATCGGAGGTGAGCTTCCCTCCCTCCAGGAAATACAGTATATACAAGGCGGTGTGTGAAAAAAGGATCATCAGAGACTCCAGCCACCCGAGCCATGGGCTGTTCTCACTGCTACCATCAGGCAGGCGGTATCGCAGCATCAGGACCCGCACCAGCCGACTTCATGATAGCTTCTTCCCCTAAGCAATCAGACTTCTGAACTCTTGATCTCCCATGATCAAAATACATCAGCACTGCACTTTATTACTCTTACTCTTATATCTCACACCGGACTGTCATAAATTATATTATTATTATATTAGGTTCTCTCTTAACAACTTACTATCAACCGACAGCCTGAATGTCAATACAGTACAATACAACCTACTGTACATTCTATATATACTATATATACTTTTTTATTATTGTATAATGTGTATTCTATATTGTGTGTATTGTATACTGTACATTGTTATTATTTGTATATTGTGTCGTGTGTAATTATGTGTATATTAGATTTTAAACTGTGTTGTAAATCTGATGTTTATTGTAAATTGTCTCTTCTCTGTCACGACTACTATGTTGCTTGGGACTGCACCCAAGAATTTCACACTATTGCACTTGTGTATATGGTTGTGTGACAATAAAAGTGATTTGGTTTGATTTGATTTGATTTGGAATATTGCTAAAAACATATGGGTCCCACTTTATATTAGGTGTCTTTATCTACTATGTACTAACATTAAAATACATACAATACAATGTACTTATTGTGTAACTACATTAAAATTCTCACAAGATTCACATCTGATGCTACTGAGGTTTAGGGTAAGGGTTGGGTTAGGTTTAGGATTAGGGGTAAGGTTATCAGTGTAACTACAGATGTAATTAAATGCTGGTACATTAAATGTAAGTACAATACAACAACACATGTGTACAAATGTTTTTCATGATCTTTTGATCTGGAGGTGTATGCTCAAATGTTTGAAATTAGTTTTGTATTTGTGCCACCATATTGATTTATTTCATTACAAAACTAAAATTTAATTAAAAAAAAAAATAAAACAAAAGTTTTTGAAATTGATGACTTGGACCAAATAATTAAGAAAAGCAGCCAATAAGTGCCCAACATAGATGGGAACTCCTTCAATACTGTTTAAAAAGCATCCCAGGGTGATACCTCAAGAAGTTGGTTGAGAAAATGTCAAGAGTACATGTCTGCAAATTCTAGGCAAAGGGTGACTACTTTGAAGATGCTAAAATATAACACAGTTTTGATTTCTTTTGGATATTTAGTCACAACATAATTCCCATAGTTCCATTTATGTTATTCCATAGTTTTGATGACTTTACTATTATTCTAAAATGTGAAAAACAAAATTATAATAAAGAATGAGTGTTTCAAAACTTTTGACCTGTAGTGTACATAATAAATACAATGTTTCAAATGCTTAAGTACATAGTAGTTAAAGACACCTAATACAAAGTGGGTCCAAGATATGATCTATTGTAAACAACATTTCAATCCTAAAACATAATAACATTAGGAAGACATTTTACTCGATCATTAATGAAGCTGTCCCCAATGACCAGAATTGGGCGTAATCCAATTACAAAGTAATTCGTTGATGTAATCTAATTACTTCCTTAGTTAAAAAGCAGTGAATCACGTTACATTTTAAATTCTTGTAATGAAGTTACAGTTACTGACTTACAATTAATTTGATTACTTTTAAGCAGATCTCTTGCAATTAAGCTTGGTATCGTAATCCAGAAGAATTATGCCACCCCTTAAAGTCCCTATGCCACCCCATAAATAATTTATCTATATCCGCCCCTGCTTTCAAGTACATTACTAGGGTAATAAATATTTATAAAATAATATATATTCTATAAAATAAATTTAAAGCATGTTCATTATGTTCATATACACGTCCGTTTCTGTGACATCTGAAGAGTCATTAACGAATCATTGTAAGGGAGAAACGTGTTGAGTACATGACGTGTTGTGTGTAACAAAGAACAAGGAGGAAATATAAACATTCATTTGAATTCATTGAGCAGAAATGTGTATTAGAGATTATTAAGTTAAGTAATTAGTAATTCACAGATACTGTAGCTGCTGAGGTAGTGGAATCAAGAGTAGTAACATGTTAAGCCAGCATGTCACTAGCTGCACTGTAAAACAAAATTGTGTGAGTTTACAGTAAATTCCTGGCTACTGGTTGCATGACTTTCACTGTATATTTTACAGTATTATTTCTACAATTTATTACAAATAAAAGACAACTGTATACTGTGACTTCACAATGAACAGGACCAAGAAATTACTGTAATGGAGCAGTGCTGTGTTGTAGAATCACAATGATCATCTGTATTTTTTTCTTTTTTTTAGATAGAGTGTTTGTTAATTGTCACCATCGTTGAGTTTTGTATGATATCTTGCATGCCTGACTGACAACTCATGATTAAAAGTTAATGAGTGATAAAAACCAACCATACTGACTCTAGCCTAGCTCTGCAAACCCTCAACCCTTCCTCATTGTCCATTTAAAATGATACTATTTCTTTACTTTCAAATGCATCATAAGATGTAGTTTATTCAACCCCTAGATTGACTGTTTTCTCCAAACATTACAATACAATAAATAAACACAATTGCACCAACTGGGAGAAATAAATATGTTGTTACAGAAAAAAACCTAGCCTGCATTGATTTTACAGTAAAATATTGAAAACAGTATTTTATTGTAAGAAACTACTGTTAAATCTTGTAAAATCCTGGCAGTCTTTTACAGTGTGATTTTCCCAGTTATTTTCAGGTGTTATCTCCATTAAAATAATCACCGGAAAGGCAGAGGGAAACCACATGTGCATTAGTGTCTCTCAGCAGAAGGTGTTAATCACTTGATGTCGGGACTCCCTGCTAAGTTAATGGCTTCAAGCAGGGGTGTAGATTCCAGGGCTGATGGGGTGGAGGTAACCCCCCCAGTAATCAAAACAAGCATGTACAACCCCCACATATTTATACCATGATCAATGGAAACATGCAAATTCTAAATTTCACTAAATAATACAAAATTACAAGTGCAACAAGAGAAAATAAGTATAGAGACAGTAGACATTATGTGCAACAGACATGAGTACAAACATTTCAGCAGTACTTTTGTGGTGGAAGTCAGTCTATTATTCAGTCTGTGCTAGAATTCAATAGACTGACAGGGAATGAAACTTTGTTTAATAACTATCCAATGCAATAACATGAGTATATTTTTAAAGGTGGCTTAAGTGTCCAAATAAGTGTCTGTCATGATCAAAGATCATGATCAAAGATAAAAAAAAACACATACTTTTTTCCTGGAGCATGTCAGATAGTGTTACTAATTTTCAAGCCTCTTAATAAGTAACCTGATGTTCGGCTCAGCCTATAAATTATGGTAACATTCACTTGTTGTAGACAGTGACTGTTGTTGGAGCTCTGTAGAAGGCAACTGATTCATTCAAAACTGCTGGTGTGTTTTTGGAGGATGTTGAAGTGTAAAACCAACTGCATTGAAAGGCCTCTGTCTCTGGCCTTTGAAAAGCTTGGTCGTGTTATTGGTAGATATCCATTTGTCTGTCTCTTATTAGTTTTAGGTGTAACTGCAGCTCTTGGAGCTGGTTTTATATTTCTTAATGAGAGGAAGGCAAATGATATCGAAGACCAGTTCACACCTGTAAATGGACCTGCTAAGATGGAGAGGAAGATTGTAGAGGAATATTTCCAACGATCTGAAGAATTTTCTCATCTTCGACTTTCGTCTGAAGGAACTTATGCATCGTTGATCATTACAGACTTGCAGGGAGAAAACATATGGACTGAAGCAGCTTTTAATGACATTCTTGAGTTAGACAGACAAGTCAGAAGTATTCAAACAGGAAACACTTTCGCAAGCCTTTGTGCCCAAATAAATGGAAAATGTATGACAAATGCTGTTTTAGACATCATAAATTACAATGCTAGTAAAATTATCTCTACAACCATTAGATATCCCAAAAATAATGTCATATTTTTGGGAACAAGTATTGGTGGTGTAGAGCTAAAGGAAGGAAGCTCTGAGATAATCGGTGCGAAAGCGATCAGACTTTTTTATTTTTTAAAAGAAGACAACAGAACGGAGAATACCAAATGGCTAGATGGTTTTCTAAAATTCTTCTCAAACTACACAGAAATGAAAACGGTAAGTAAATATGATGGTAAGTTGTATCAATATACATATATTTCTCATAAATACCCTGCAAATAATATTTGTAAATTTCATGGAAAAATAATTACAAATATTACAGCCTGTTGATTAGTTAACTGTTAGTTACCTTAACATATACAGTGACAAATTAAAATAGATTGAGCAGGACATTACATACATTTTACTGTAATTACTGTAATTTTACAATATATTTATAAATATATATATATATATATATATATATATATATATATATATATATATATATATATATATATTTGAAGTAAAAAGTATGAATGACCTAAAATATATTCAGCAATATAATACATGTAATTTTACTGTAAAATATCATATTTTTTAAGTACAATTATATTTTTGTAAGAACAAATTAGGAGTCACCTCATAATTAATGGCGATAGATAATAAATGGACTTTCCTAGAATTTCCTATGTTACCAGTCACATCTGATTAGATTTAAATAGATAACATTTCCTCTTATCTTTGTTATCTCTCTTTTGGGTGTTTTATGCTTGTGTTAGCAAGATTTTATGATGTTTAGTTTATGTTTATTGCATAATGTTTTGTGTCATGTGTGTTAACCTGATGGTATTGTTTGGCACTCTGCAAAACAGTATTGGCACAGTTTATGGATAGACCACTTATAATTAACTTTAATTCGTTATATGGGCTTCTATTTTACAACCTTTGTTATTATTATGGTGGTTATCAGTATACTTTAAGGTAAAAAAGCAGTAGTTAAAGTAGGTTGGTAGCAACAAATAAAATGATGTTACCACATTTTTAATGGAAAAGTTCTGCAAGTTTTTTGTTGTTTCTTTTTTTATGGCATATTTAACATGATTGTTTTTCCAGTGTAATTTTCATGTGAAAAACAAGGATAAACATTTGCATAAATGAGTATTGCAATGCAAACACTGCATGAAAAGAGCTGTATTCAGACCAGGAGTCTCCTGTATAAACTGCAGAATTTTGGACATATTCAGAAATCTACTGGCCTAGAGTCTCAAATTCCACAGGCCCGTGAACATCCGATTATATACCATTTCTAATGTATAGTGACTGATGATTCCTTCCGTGTTATGGCCATTTGTTGCCATGGTAAGTAAACCCCTCAAGTTGTCTGTCAGGAGACATTTTTACGCCTGAGTCACATTTGCATTTCTCACCTCCTTGATAAAATGGTCACCTTTTATTCAAAGTAAAACGTGAAATATGCAAAATATAAAAATAATAAAATAAACAAATATCTGAAACACAGTACGAAGCTTCAATTAGAGTTCAGTAAATGAACTGGCATCTGACTTTGTCACTTGTCATCACATGAAAGTGATCAGTTCCAGTATAGTGTGAGTTTGCATCAGGCTTCTTCTGTAGACCCTGGAACAGATCTTCTCAAAGCTGCTGGTTTTACAACCCACATGGGCCTCCTATAGACAACACTATCTTCTTCATCAGACATCATGTCCACGGAATACACAATATTCCTGTGTCTGTCTCTGTTGACCTGGTTTCCAGCAACTGCAAAACACAACAGTCATTTAACCACTGAAAACACCCACTTAAAGAACTCCTAACAACATATGTGTAACAAAATTCAATGGAAAGGAGAAGGCAAGAACCGGCTTGACAATACAATAATCTTTTAATAAAACAAAAAGTCACAAACAAACACATGTAGGGCAGCTGCCCGTAACTCTCTCTCTCTCGAACTGCCGCCTCTTGTCACCTTTATCCCTCTCGAGGGAAAAAACAAGAACAACAAAAAAACAACAGGAAAAGGCCAACACGGAGCGACAGCGGGAGAGAGAGAGAGAAAAAAACGTACTCGCCGGTTCTCCGATATGCTGTAGCTTGGTCCACGGCCACTCCTCCACCCTCTAGTGGACGACAGCTGCACCTCCCCGGGTGGATCAGAGGCAGTCATCCATCCCCTGGCAGACAGAACACCCAGCCGCGTTTTCGGTGGACGGTAGAGGTCTCCCCCGCCCCAGGCGGTCGGCTAGGAGCCCCTCCCCGCTCACGGTCGGCGGTCCTCTCTTGACTGTGCCGTGTTTTAGTGGACTGTATGGGTCTCCTCCGCCCCTGAAAGCAGCCCTGACCGTTCCAGGTGGTTGCCTAGGAGCCCCTCCTCCCCTCGCGGTCGGCGGCCAGGCTCCTCCGGACTCTACTACGGCACATCCCTCCTCCTTCCCGGATTTCGGCACCAGTGTAACAAAGTTCAATGGAAAGGAGGAGGCGAGAACCGGCTTGACAATATAAATAATGTAGGGCAGCTGCCCGTAACTCTCTCTCTCTCGAACTGCCGCTTCCGGTTGCCTTCATCCCTCTTGAGGGCTTGATAAGCCTGATTAGGGGCTGGGTGTGCAGCATCATGACCCGGCCCCGCCCTCCTCCCTGCCACGATATGCATTAAAAAAGATACATCAACTGTATAATAGATTATAAACGTACTCTCTTTGCCACAATCTTGATTAATCTTGATAGGCTTTTCCAGGATGAAAGTATTGCAGGATGCTTAAAAGACATTAAATATTGTTCAAAGGCAGCTCATTTCATTCCCCTCCCCAAATTACCTTCAGCGAGGGAGACAGCGGTAGCAGTCATTAACCATGTCTTCTGCATTCATGGCCTCCCTTTCGAAGTGGTTTCTGACAGAGGCCCCCAATTTGTGTCACATTTTTGGGCAGAATTCTGTTGACAGCTGGGGGCAACGATGAGTTTGTCCTCTGGATTTCATCCCTAGACAAATGAGCTGGATACCTTCCAGTGCAGCCTCGGTTATCAGCCTTCTCTGTTCCACGCACAAGAACTCATGGTACAACGCACAAGCATCTTTGCTAGATTGTTGTTTGGTGAGAAGTAACTAACCTCTCTCTCTCTGCTTAGTTGGTCCTGTCTCGACTATCTGTTGGTTGCCTGCGTTTTGGTTGTGTGGTTGTCTTTCATTTCGCTGCGTGTCAGCTGGGTTTCATACCGTGTCATACCTCATCTTTGCCCGCATGTCAGGAGCTAGATCGCCCTACCCTGCTGGGAGTCATTCTGCACCTCACTAAACTTCAAAGGAGGATTCCACGAATCTATTCCTGACTTCCACAATGCACACACTCATTCTACGAACACACTCTTCACGGATTGCCCCTTGAGCAGCCACGGCGCGTGCTTCTCAGTCATCCCTTCCCGCTGCTGCAGCTGGTGCCAGGATCCTCGACATCCCCAGTGACTGCTCATATTTATTGTAAACAAACCTTTGAACTGTTCCTCTGCATTTGGGTCTATTTATCTCGATGATGCTCGTAACACATGGTTGCATCCTCATCCAGACAGACATTTTTTGGGAGCCCCGTGGAGGTGTGGAGTTTGCAGGGCACACAGACTGACTCTGCAGCAATGTTTCTACCTGTGGAAGGTATGACAGGCAAATGTGTACTTAGTACTTTATCTGTGCAGTTAAGCCAGAAAAAGGTATTAATAATAATACCACTGTGCAGAATGGTTGAGATTTAGGCCTATATGATTCCTAAAGTTTTCATTTTGTTGTTGTTGTTGTTTTTCACCCTTCAGATTATTTTTTTAACAGCAGAAATGTTATAATTTTTATAAATTTCGAAACTTTTTACTGCTATGTTTCTCTACACAGTAATGTAGTTCGCTGTAGCATACAATAAGCCAAACTTTCAGTTATTTGCCTTCCTCTGTGCTCTGTAAACACAGCAAGCTTGAAGCACCTAACACTTCACACACAATTGCTAGGCATTAACATATAAAAGGCCCTCACAGCAGGACTGCCATCAGTCGTCACAACTAGCCGAATTTCAGCTGTAAATTTCGGACAAACTTTACAGTTTCCTGAACATGTCCGCCTAACTGAGGTATGTGGCTTTTTGTGGACATTAATGGTTTTCTGTTATTTGGGTGCGGTTTTTCCCCTAATACATCTGACAAACCTGAATTTAAGTGGGAGTTTACTATTCCCACATTTTTCCAGATTTGACTCTTTTCATGCAGTGAAATATGCTGTATTATTGACATAAATATTATATTTTAACAATGCTAAAAGCATGTTTTTTTTTATTTTTTATTTTTTGTCTAATGACTAAACTGAACCATGTTCTGTGATTATCTTTTTAACTTCTACAGGTGCATGTTTCTTACTTCACATCAATATCAAGACAGAAGGAGTTAGAGACCAGTTCAGACTCTGTGATCCCCCTCTTCTCCATTACTTATTTCCTGGCCATTACCATTTCAATTCTCTCTTGTCTGAGGTATTTCAGATAACTTTTAATAAAAGTAGATTATTTGGGGAACTTTGAGAACCTACAAGTAAAACTGAAATATGTATCCATAAAGTAAAGTATATCTGTTCTTTCCCTAGGTTAGACTGTGTAAGAACCAAAGTGTGGGTTGCCATGTCTGGTGTACTCTCGGCTGGTATGGCTGTGCTGGCCAGTTTTGGATTGCTGCTCTTCTGTGAAATACCTTTTGCCATGACTGTGGCCACAGCCCCCTTTCTCATTCTTGGTAAATTAAATTCACTGCATAACCTAGTAAGTGGCTCATAGTTGAAATTTACGGTTTACATTCTCTGCTTTCTTGCAGGTATTGGTGTTGATGATATGTTCATTATGATCTCCTGCTGGCAGAAGACTAAAGTTCATGATGAAGTTGAGGATCGCTTAGCAGAAACATATAAAGAGGCCGCTGTGTCCATCACTATCACCACACTGACAGATGTGCTGTCTTTCTACATTGGTCTCTTGACTCCATTTCGCTCAGTACAGTCTTTCTGCATGTACACAAGTACAGCTATTCTGTTCTGTTACATCTTCAACATCACATTCTTTGGCTCCTGTTTAGCACTGAATGGAAGACGAGAGAAGGGCAATAAACATTGGCTGACCTGTATGGAGGTCCCAAAGGCCAGTGATGATAATGCTACTGGTAATATGTGTTGTGTTGGCGGAGCTTATGATAAAGATACTGGCACTGATTTGGAAATGCCAATGGATTTATTCTTCAAAAACTATTTTTCGCCTTTTCTGACAAAGTCGTGGGTTAAGTTGTTTGTGTGTTTGCTTTATGCTGGTTATTTGGCTGTCAGCATCTACGGATGCTTCCGAATTCAGGAGGGGCTTGATCTGAAAAATTTAGCAGCAGATGGCTCATATGTTGGTAATTACTATGACGATGAAGATAAATTCTTTTCCATTTATGGCCCCAATGTCATGTTAGTTATGACGGATGAACGTTTGCAGTACTGGAATTCAACTGCCCGACAAAATCTTTACTTGTGTCTGGAAGATTTTCAAAATCTGTCAATGGTTTCTAAAGATTCACAGATTTCGCTTACTTCGTGGCTTCATGAGTACATTAAATTTGGAAAGAATTTTGGTTTAAATTTAGATAATGAAACACAATTCAAAAGAAATTTAACTACATTTCTTAATGTTTCTGGTTTTAGTCAAGATGTCAACTTCACTAACAATGAAATTCATGCATCACGCATGTTCATTCAGACAGTGAACATCAGCACAGCTGTGCATGAGAAAGACATGCTGAATGCATTTAGAGAAACAGCAGAACAATGTGGAAAGTTGCCAACACCCATTGACCTAACAGTGTTCCACCCTGCATTTATCTACTTTGACCAATATGCTGTCATTGTCACTAATACAATCCAAAATATATTAGTTGCTACATGTGCAATGTTAGTTATTTCACTTCTATTGATCCCAAATCCTCTGTGTTCTCTTTGGGTGACATTTGCCATAGCATCTGTCATTGTGGGTGTGGCTGGCTTTATGGCATTATGGGATGTTAGTTTAGACTCAGTGTCAATGATTAATTTTGTTATTTGCATTGGATTTTCAGTGGATTTCTCGGCTCACATATCCTATGCTTTTGTGTCCAGTGAAAAACCCTCAGCAAATGAGAAAGCCTTAGATGCCATCTACAAACTGGGTTATCCAATATTACAAGGTGCAGTGTCCACTATTGCAGGTGTAGTTGTGCTTGCAGCTGCAAAAAGCTACATCTTCAGGACCTTCTTTAAAATCATGTTCTTAGTCATTCTTTTCGGAGCCATTCATGGGATCGTTTTCATACCTGTGTTTCTTACCTTCTTTTACATTTGTGACAATTGTGACACATGTGAAAAAAATAAAGTCTGTCAAATCCAACCTGAGCACTGCAACAGAAAGATTCAGCAACCATCAGTAATGGCAAGTGCCAAATACATAAAAAATCAGCAGTGTAAAATTCAATCTCAATATAGTGTCAGAAATAATCAACAAATCGCAACAATAATGGAAAATGGAGCATATATAGATCCTGACTGCTTCTGAGTTTAATTTTCTAAATAATATCACAGATTGTTTATTCTCTATTGGTCAGATATCCTGTTACGAGATGGTATTCATTGCACTGGATGAATAATATACATTTAAAACATTAACTGACCTCTGCTTTTAACATTAGGGATCCTCACAATCCCTGAACTGAGGGACTTTTTCATCTACTGTTTTCATCATTTTATTGACAATGTTTAACTGCTTCTGTTCTCACAAACTGTCAAATCATTGTTGGTGTCTTTGTATTTGTATGAGCTTGGTTCTGTGAAATGTTTTGATTTGGCCCATATATGAAGTCTTTAATGATACAGTATGATAATTGTTTTGTTTTGTTTTGTTAGTGTGCATACACCGCGTGTTAAAAGTTTGTGCACATTTGTTAAGGTTACATTTTGCAATTTCTGCTTGAAAGCTTTTACTAAGTTATCTTTAATAAACAGATTATATGATCCATATTCATATTTGCACACCAATGTTAACATAATTGGACATGTAAATAATGGTTGATTTTTGAATGTTTATATTTTTGGCATATATTGGTGGCCATTGGCTCCTTAAATCTGTGCAGCTACAATTGAAGGGAAGTAACAGTATGAAGCAAATGTATGGATAACTTTTAGTTTGTAATGTAAATAAAGCAAGATAATTGCTGTACTCTAACATGCACTAATGTCATGTACTGTATTTTCTGACTCCTTTTGTGTGGCATAATAAAAGATGTATTTATCACTACATCCTGTTTTGGAGTTTAAGAAAGAAAAATCCATTTTCATTTACATATATGTATGGATTCATACATTTAAAAATATGAATATATTCATATTCAAGCCTTGGGGAAAATTGCTATTAACTTGGCACTACAGATGCACCAAAATGTAGCTACGTATGTAGAACATACAGATAGATAATGGTTTGAATGGTACATTTAACATCTGATTCTAAACAAATTGCACATTAAACATGTAATATAGAAGATAAGTTGTGGGTCCCTATATTAAAAAAAAAACAAAAAAAACAAAATGATATATATATATATATATATATATATATATATATATATATATATATATATATAATGATAAATTAATACTTTATCCACTTCATTTCATTTCCCTTCTCATTTCTTTTACACATATCAATCCTCAGGTTCTGCTGTAAACCCTAAAGTTGTCATTACTGGAAATATCAAGTTGTCTTAATTAAGTATAGCTTGAAATGTCAAGTTTTGGGCTCATAACATAACATATTTAAGTTCATTGAAATGATTTATCTTTAAAAATCCATATACTTAAGATTTTAAGTGTTAGTAACTCAGACTATTGAGTACAAAACTGAGGCTATGTGGAATATACACAGTTCTTTGCTGCTTTAATTATTTAATCATGTTTCTATGTTTAGAGGGAACATATGGGGGCATTTAAATAGTTGTTATTAAGAATTCATAGATGTTTTAGCTCTTTTATAGTTATAGTGTATGTGTGTGCGCGCAAATAGTTGTTTCGTGTGATGTCACCATTAGTGTGATCTGTGTCCCCTTTGGTCAAGTTGGACCCTGTTAACACCATCCCAGTTCTCTTTGTGCATGAAGTACAGGTCTCTCTGCATTTCTGTGGAGAAATACGTTTATTTAATGATTGACCTAGAATCAGTTATATTTTTCTTTATTTAAGCTGTGTTGTGTATGATTTAAATTTGAGTAAATGTAAATAAATGATTAACAACAGTAGAAACAACTATATTTAAATAGCAAATGTCTGAGTCTATTTGCATCTAGTTAACTCAACTTAAATAGTTAAGTTCCCTCTACTTGAGCACCAAGTTAATTGAACTGAAATACTCAAGTTTTCACTCAATGGAATTGAGGGTATGAGTTAAAAAAATAAATAAATGAAAGCAATGAACTTATTTGGGTTTTCAGTGATTATAACAGCATAATGCCAAACTGCTACACCACAAAGTCACAATTTCATATCAATGCCAGTGGAAAGGTTGCTAAACTAAAGATTCAAACTCAAAAACAAATTAAATTAAAGCTGACATTAACATTTTTGCAATAATTTTTATAAAAACTTGTTAACTGTAAATAACTGCAAATAACAACTTGACTGCAAGGAGCTCCATCATGATGTCTCTCATCGACACTCTTTGATCTATTATTATTTTACATTTTAGTTCTATACTTAGTAAATGTATTTGTGTTCTTTCATTGTCATTTTAGAGCTTAATCCTTTTATTTTTCATCTCTTTAATCTTACTGGTCTCATTTAACTTATTTTTCTTAACTCTATTTTCCTATTATGTTTCTTTTTTTATCCCTGATTTAGACCCTTAACTACTTTTAGCTTCCTTTTCCTTGTTTCCTTCCACAGAACATGACTTACTCTCTGTGTTACAGTAACTAATTAACTTCATTAATGATGGCCTGGCCACAGCACTGGCCTATACCTGTGAAGGGATATCTGTTGATTATTACATTATTCAGTTTTGCCTGAGTGCTTCTACATCTGATCAGTTTTTAGAATATTTGTTGTTTTTTTCGAACTCGCGACTCCAGGGGAGGTAGTCAACGTCAATACTCGCTGAGCTACCCAGGCGCCCAATATTTTAAGAAAAACTTCAGCGAAGCTGCTCATTATGTGAGTAGACCATCAACCTATTCTTAGTGGTTGTTCCCATCAGATGCCCTTTTCTTGTAGGTAAATAAAGTGTTTAAAGTGTTACATTATAGTAGCTACAGTACATTAATGTTCCAGCTGTCCTTTAGTTTGTTTTTGCCATTATGTAGTTAGAACTTTTTGATGTAAAAAGAGGGTGAATTTCACAAAGCCATATTTTACCACAAAATCAAAAGAGTTAATCAGAAATTATATTTTACATAAAAGAAACTAAAACCTATTTTTGTACCAGTAGGAATTTTGGCATTGTGGCATTATAGTATATTTCAAATGGATACACACAGTGACAGAATCAGTACACTGGTAACATTCTTGTTGCTTCCACACAATCTGCAGTTCTGGTGCCAAGGATGGATTACAGACGGGACCCCTGACTGTCATGGGCTTCCAGCTGAAAAGCCTGCAGTGGCCTGACACCTGTAAACAAGCCACTGCTGATGTACTAAACTATTGTCTACCAGTTCGAATAAATGATGAAAATCTACTGATAAAATCAAAAGTGTAAAATTAATATTTTGCAATGTACCAAGTTAGAAGGTCCCCTGTATAATTAACAGCATTTGTCTGTTCTAATTGTGTATTTCATGGGTTATTTGGCCCAGTTTTGTTTTTGTTGTTGTTGATGAAACGTCATAACTGTCAGTTTCATCTTTTCATAATGCACATCATGAATATTACAACATTAATGATAATGTTAAGTGATATTAAGTCTTTGGTACACATCTTTGGTTTTGTGTCGATGAAGGCGTACTTGAGTCTTATGCTTTGGGGGCAAAAAAGGTTGGGAAACACTGGAACAGAATGAAACCATTATGATGTCATATTGGGTAAATGCATCAACTGCGTTACAGTAAATAAAACTGATGGCATTAAACATTTTATTAAACAATAAAATCAAACAATTAATTCCATGAGTTCATTATTCATGGATTCAGTAAGGATTTTTAAACATTTTTATGTCTCTAAAGTTGCTCTTACGTAAAACGATTTACACTTTAGATGCTGTGAATACGTCAATATTGTACATTTCAGTGTCAATGCATACGTATAAAGAATGTGTGCTAGAATCACACTTTACATATGAATACATACAAATACTCATGAGATCACATTGTTTATATCTATTCTCTTATCTATTCTCGTTAATTGTGGCTTATTATTTTTCTTATCCATTTTTTGTATGTTTATATCCAGTGTCTTCTTTTAAATCCATTTTTTTTAGTGTTTCAAATTTGCAGCTGCTCAGGCAGTGTGGTGTAATAATTTCTTTCTTTTTTAAGTATTTTTTTTTAAAGTAAATTGAGTATTTTTATCAAGCTAGTTTTTAAGCCATGGCAACCATTCATAGGACTTTTTCATAGATTTCTTTGCTGTGAGGAAATGGAAACATATGGGGAAATACAGCACATTTTTCCTGATCTTTGTGGTAATTTACTGAAACTTTTAATAGTCTGTTAATATTTAATGGATGTTAAACTTGCTTTTCAGTTATGCACTGTGCTAATCTGCCATTTTCCTTCCTTGTTTCTTTCCTGACAACATGAATCACTCACCCCGTGCAACATTAATGGTAGCTTTTTCATCATTACAAACTGTAGATCTGTGAAATCTTCTGTTAATATTCTGAATTTCTCTGAATGAACTATCATCTTAGATAATATTTTACTAGTGAGAAATGTCAATACTTCCTCATAAACACAGGTGTGAGCAGACCTGTTATAATTCTCCTAAACTGTACAGCCTAAAGTAACATTGCATGTGATGCAGAGAGGACGATCTTTATATTTTCTTTATTTCCTCTCTTTTTTCATACTTAAACATAGGGAATGAGAAATATATTTACTATATTTTTATATATTTACTATGCTTTGAATGGGTGTTTTTAGATTATTTATTCAGCTGTTCACTATAGTACATTCATGAAATGTCTTTTGTCTTTCTTTACATGCAATTTTTAAAGGGGTCATGAAAAGCTTTTTTTTTATTGTATTTTTTTTATAGTTTTATTATCTTCCCTGAGGTCCACTGATAAGGTTAGTAAAGTTCTTTTTTTTGCATTATAACATTGATAATTTAGTAATATATGATAATTTGACGCCCGTCTCTGGCCCTCTGTCTGAAATGCTCGGTTTTGGCATAAGCGCCTCCATAAAACTTCAACGTAAACGCCTAACAGTGTCCAGCCCCTCAAATTCAGCCATTTTTGAAACTCAATCTGAAGAGAATGAACAAGCTCTACAACATTATAAAAATAAATTTCAGGGGTTACACATAATGCACATCCAACACATTGCATCTGAATATATTAAACTGTTCATCTCAAGCACAACTTTTAACACTCCCACCCTGCCTACACCGGACGTGAGAGTCACGTCAAAAGCAATAGAACCCATTATAATCAATGATTCTGTCTACTATGGAAGTGTCCGTTGCGGCGCGTTGCTATGCACTGACAGTAAACAGATGTCCAGTTCCATTTTGTGCTGCACACGCTGGCGCTACTACTGCCAACAACACAAATAAATGGTTTAGAAAGTTTGTCTCGATGAGCCCGGTATAGACAACCTCAAGCTGTTGGGTCGTGTCAATAAACGTGCCCGGTGTAAACAGAATGTCAGCACCATAAACTACCATGCAGACATGACATTTTAAATATTCATGAATGGAACTGTTTGCTTACGTTTTTGGCCGGGTCCAAGTGTTCTAACTGCCCCATCCTTCAATAATAGTTCCTTTACAAAGCTTGAATCGTATTATGACTAGTTCACAAGCAATTCACATTGATATGAGCCAAAAAAACATGCAATCCACGCTGAAGGCACATCCAGTTTCCAGTATCATGCTGCACTGAAATGCACATTGCCGGAAACACATCTAAATGGTCAAAGACGTCCATCCAGTACATGTTTTCATACACTAACAATTAAAAATAGCACAGATGGGTGAAAGAACACGTCCAATGATGCGTTTGTGGTCAAAACAGCAAGAGGCATGCAAGCAGCTGAATGACAGAGAGTGG
This sequence comes from Myxocyprinus asiaticus, assembly GCF_019703515.2. NCBI lineage: Eukaryota > Metazoa > Chordata > Actinopteri > Cypriniformes > Catostomidae > Myxocyprinus > Myxocyprinus asiaticus. The sequence goes on from NC_059359.1 coordinate 38,027,247, forward strand.
ATTCTCCTTTTCAGAGTTGTAACTTGACACCACGTCTTTTAAAAGCAGCCCAAGATATATATCAAGTGGTCAGTGACTTCTGTCTGTGCATGTTTAAATACAAAAATAATTGAAAATAGTCCAGGGCCCACATTCACAAAAAATCTTAAGGCTACAAGCAGCTCCTTAAGTGGAGATTTAGGAGCAACTCTTAAAAATTAGGGGCGTGTCACTCCTAATTTTAGGACTCGTAAACTTTTAATCTGAGTAATTCATGAAGCATTTTAACACTAAAAGTAGCTCCTAAACCCACGACAGCTTAGAAGTTCTCCTGAGGACTTCTAACTCACTAAGAGTGACTCACAAACGATCCAAAATGTGGCTGCTATACACTGATCAGCCACAACATTAAAACCACCTGCCTAATATTGTGTAGGTCCCACTCGTAATGCCAAATCAGCTCCAATCCCATTCTGATGGTTGATGTGAACAGTAACTGAAGCTCCTGACCCGTATCTGCATGATTTTACGCACTGCACTGCTGCCACACGATTGGCTGATTAGATAATCGCATGGATGATTGTTGATGCCAGATGGGCTGGTTTGAGTATTTCTGTAACTGCTGATCTCAGGCAGATGGTTTTAATGTTGTGGCAGATCGATGTATGTATATATATCTATTGTTGTCTGACTTAGCTGACAAATAGCAGTTCCCTGTCTCCCAATCACTGTGGGCAATTTAAAAGAGTGCTTATATAACGTGATGTCATCCATAGCAACGAGGTCAACTCCGCCTTACTCTTCTCTTAAGATTTCCTTAGTAAAACTTGCTCTTAGCAGTTTTGTGAATAGGTTTTAAGCAAAATCTCCTAGCTAGGGACTCTTTGGAGAACTCCTAGTGGTAAGGTAAAAACCTTTGAATACAGGCTCAGATGGGTCCCCTTTGGTGTTCAGGAATAGTGAGGCCACAGTACGCCTTGTTTGTCCTTCTCTCTCAGTTTAGGAACTGAAGCTCCAGTGGGCGGGGCCAAGGGTGCTATGATTTTAAGTAGGCGTTGATGTTTTTGAGCTGTAGAGGCGGTCATGAATTAATGTACCCCTAGTGACGTAGGGTAGTCACGGAAATAGAGAACAAGGCTTTTTGCAGCTTGGTTTCAATAAATGCTTTTATTTCACTAGTGATGAAGTTTTGAGTTCTGAAATTTACAGTATGTTTTTATAGTAGAAAGACCTCTTATACAGTATGTCAAAATATCAAGGAAAATTTGATTCCTCATGACATGACCGTTATACATATTTTTACAAATAAAGCACCTTTTCCCCAAATCTATAAACCCCAAAAATGTATATTAAAGAAATGTGGTAACACTTTACATTAAGGTTCCATTAGTTAACATGAACTAACAATGAACAATACTTAAGAATTTATTAATCTTTGTTCATGTTAATTTCAACGTATAGTAATACATTTTTGTTGTATATGTTAACATTAGTTAATGCACTATGAACCAACATGAACTAACAAAGAACATAAGTATTTTTATTAACTAACATTAGTTTTTCTCAATCGCTTTGGCTCATTTTTTGAAACAGTCTTAACATTCTCTAAACTGTAAGTGCAATTGTCACAACTGTTTTATGGGACATCACAACTCTATTGCATGTCTGCAAAATGTAGTAACTCACTCAAAACATTTAATTCATGCTTCAAACCTACTTACTGAGTCAGTAAATTGGCCAATGCCACCAAAATGAAAAGTTTTTTTGTCATCGTGTGAGCTGTACTGGTCAAAATGTTTCGATGTTTTTTCACCATGGCAGTCAATCTTGGAAATATTGCACACAAATTTCATTTTTGTTTTACTTTTTTGTTGACACTGACTGCTTACTGTACTGTACAAGAATGTCAGTTTTGTCTAGCTGAATGCTATTGTGTATCACACTTTTTAGGTACCAATTTCAACAGTAGGTAAAAGTTTACTGAGAAAAGTCAATCCTGTACAATACTGTAGTACACAGAAAAAGGATATGCACATTTGTATGTATACAGTAAATTTATTTTTGTAGCAGTGTTACATGTACACAGAAAATTCACATTTGCATGTCCATTTTTACACATTTCTTACATGTAAAGTCATATATATTAAACAGAAAATTGCCACAAAATAAAAATAAAAAAATAAAAAAAACTGCGGTAGTTCTGTAAAAAACAATAAATTGTACCTCCTCACAGTACGTAACACTACAAGTTTCCATCTTCTTGGTGGACATCCTGTCACTCTTGTTGGTCTGGCCAGAGATTTAGCAGACGTCACAAACATTCCATGTCATAGATATTTATGGAATATACTGTACATGTATGTCTGACAGATTTTGATAACTGAATGGATCATTTTGCATGTGATGGCTCACACGATGAAAGAATGTTAAGAAGTTGTGAAGAATATGACAATTTCACTGAGAATCAACTCAGTTTCGATCAGCAAGCCATGTGCATTTAGTTATTGTGCAAATTGTAGACAATTGTACTTACTCTTTTGCACACACGTGCCAAAACACGTGCAATTTGCTTAAATAAATAAGAAATTCAAATCTGGTGTTGGGCCTCGTGTGCTCAGATAGGAGACAAAGGCAGGCATTCACACAGTCATAAAGCCTGACTGAGGCCTGTAGGAACACTCAAAGCCTAATAACATTTGTGCACTCCTTCTCTCCTTACACACACACACACACACCTCTACCTTCCTCTCATGTATTATAGGCCTATCTGTTACCATATCTAATCATGTCTCTGTTTAGTTTGTAGTTGGAAGTCGGACGTTTATTAACTGCATTGTATTGATTAATTGATATTACTGCATCAATAAACTTTGTTATACTTTAAAGAGAAGTGTTTTGATATTTTCTGCATGCACCTGTGCCAAGGGCTGGCAGGGGATGCCAGTACTCGGATTCAAGCATTCATTGTTCCCATTTTTGAATGTCGATGTTCTCCGGACGTCGACTTTCCTAAGAGAACAATCCTATATTGAGACTGCTATACTGTCTGGTTATTAGTCCCTGATTCCAGGGTGGTGCCCCGGCGATATTAATCCTTATTAATATTCTATTGATTTTGATTATTGATAGTTATCTTTGATGACTGTTGATTTGAAGGATTAATAAGCTAATGTTGATTCTAATCAATGTTCTATTGATTTTAATAATTAATTATTATCTTTGATAATTATCAATTATTGCTTATAACCAAACCCGCTCCTGAACGAAGCCCCAACAGCTGCAAAACAAAAGCTGTGATTTACTTAATAACGTGTTAATAAAAAAATTTTATTGACTCAAACATATAACAAAGAAAAAACACAACATATATACATTGAGTTAGCATTTAATCCCTACTATTACCCCTCCCCAATCACCAACCCCACCCCGACCCCCAACAAACACCCCTGTGATCACAAATAGAATACACACACACAAAAAAATAAAAAATAATAACCCCCCCCCCCCAAAAAAAACTAACAAAACAATATAATAATCATTTATAATTACAACTAAACCTCTCTCTCCACAGCCCAAAACATCAAATACCTGCCCCACTTCCTATCAAACAAATCTCGAACCCCCAGCCCTCTGCTCGACATCTCCTTAAAAGCCGCCACTCTCCCCATCTCCGCACACCACTCCGGAAATGAGGCAGCCCCATCTGACTTCCATCCCCTTAAAATAATCTGCCTGCCAATCATAATACTGGTCAGGACCCAATTTTTTTATGTGTTTGTCCCCCAAATTTATGACCGCCCCATCGCCAGAATATAGAGTCTGGGGCAAAATGAAATTCGAGTGCCCAAAACGTCACATATGAAACTCTGAACCTTTAACCAAAACTCTTGGATCTTAACACACCCCCAAAAAACATGGGTTGTGTTTCCATCTTCTGACTGGCATTGCCAGCAGGTGGGTGTTTCTTTAAGACCAAGCCTATACAATCTAGTGGGGGTCCAATAGAATTTATGTAAGATCTTGAATTGCATAAGGTGAACCCTTGCATCTCTAGATGCAGACTTGACGTTTTTTTAGAATCCTAGCCCACACTCCCTCCTCCAATACCAAGTTTAATGCTTTCTCCCATAATCTCTTGAGAAGTTGAAGTTCCGGTCCCCCAGACTCTGAATTATTAGGGAGTAATACTCTGATGCTTCATGACCTTTTCCAAAAGCAGTAATCACCTCTCCCAGAGTATCTGTCACTTTAGGGGGGTGTATGCTACTCCCAGAAACAATACAGAGCAGGTGTTGCAGCTGTAAATACCTATAGAATTGAGATTTGGGAATCCCAAAATGTTGAACCAAATTTTTAAAAGATCTCAATACTTCACTCTCATATAGGTCACTGAGTGTATTAACCTCCCTCACAATCCACTCTGACCATCAGAAAGGGGACTTATTAATACATAATTTAGGGTTCAGCCATATGCTTGAGGCAACATTTGAAATAAATGTCTGAATTAAACACTCTGGACACTTTTGTCCATACCGAGTGCAAATGCAAGATAATGGGGTGTAACTTAACCTCTCCGGTTAGTTAGATAGAAAGGCTTTGCAATGGCGAAATAGGGGTAAGAACTTCCTGTTCAATACAAAACCAGGGAGGGGCTCTCTCAGGTGGAAGCGACCAATAAGCAAAATGTCTGAGACCGAACGCATAATAATAAAACAAAATCTTGGGTAGGCCTAGCCCACCTTTGTCAATCGGCCAGTGTAACTTACTGAAGTGTAATCTGGGATGTTTACCATTCCAAATGAAGGACTTCGCTATGCTAATAAATTGCTTAAAATAAGAGAGGGGGACATCTACAGGGAGAGATTGGAGCAGGTAGTTAAATTCTGAAATACAATTCATTTTAATATCATTAACCATCCCAATCATAGATAAATTTAATGAGGCCCACCTGTCCACATCGCTCATAAACCTTTTTATTAAGGGGTCAAAATTAACTCTGTGAATAAAATGCCCAAATACTTAATGCGCTGTTTGGGCCACTGGAAGGCACCTGGCTGGAAAGCCGTTACTGGGCAGTATGCTGTTAGAGCCAAAGCTTCGGATTTAGACCAATTGACTTTGTATCCTGAGAATTTAGAAAAGGAATTAATAATTCTGTGGAGGCAAGGCATAGATCTAGTAGGGTCAGAGACAAATAATAAAATGTCATCTGCATAAAGCAAAAGCTTATGCGCCATACCTCCCGCCACCACCCCTGGAAAATCATCCTCCTTCCTTATTGTGGCTGCTAATGATTCCAGGGCCAGACAGAACAATAAGGGGGAAAGAGGGCAACCCTGCCAAGTGCCCCTATCCAGAGTAAAATAATCTGAAATTAATCCATTTGTTTGTACCGCCGCTACAGGGTGTCTATAAAGTAACTTAATCCATCCAATAAAGTTTTCCCAAACCCATATATTTCCAAAATCTTAAAAAGATAATCCCATTCTACCATATCAAACGCCTTTTCGGCGTAAAGTGAGATGGCAGCGACCAGAGTCTGATCATCAAATCAAAATAAAATCACTTTTATTGTCACACAACTTATACACAAGTGCAATAGTGTGTGAAATTCTTGGGTGCAGTTCCGAGCAACATAGTAGTCGTGACAGCGATGAGACAACTGATCATTTGCCACTGACCACATAATATTTATGAAATGCCTAATGTTATCAGAAGAGCTATGGCCCCGAATAAACCCAGCCTGATCTATATGTATAAGAGGTGTCATAACTTTACTTAATCGGTTAGCCAGGATTTTTGACAATATTTTACTGTCCAGCTGGATCAGAATCCTCCAGTTTTTCCCAAACGCGCTGCAAGTCTGTCTTGGTCACTAGCGGGTTAGCAGCTAACTTTCTCTCCGATGACTCCAGATAATCGATCCGTTTCTTGACATCCCCCATTCTTGTAACCAACTCAGTGAATTTCATCTCCATGGAAGTGATCGATCGACATATTACAGCCAGATCTCCAAGTCTGCAACAACCATCGCCAGCATTGCAGACATGTTAGTCAGTTGATGCTGGATCTCCAAATTGAGTCCCTGGTGTGCAGCCCTGTCAGGGGTATCAGCTTGAGCACGTAAGTGTCTTTTAATGTCTCCAGAGCCTTAGGATTTTGAATTCTGACATATTGTCTTAATAAAACAGTTAAGAATCAGGGTGTATCAAATCTCACTGGCTTATGACATAAAAAGTATTAAAAACTAGCAAAGTGCGCAGAGCTCGCCATTCACACGTCCAACCCTCGCATGGCGCCACGCAACTCCTTAATAATAATGTGCCCTTGCAGTAAATCATATGTGGGAAAAACAAGCAGGGAATTAAAAACACGAATTGCAGAACTATAATATGTAAAAATATAAATTACCCACATTACAGTGACCATGAGGAGGTTACCCCATGTGACTCTACCCTCCCTAGGAACTGGGCCAATTTGGTTGCTGAGGAGATCTGGCTGGAGTCACTCAGCACGCCCTGGGATTCGAACTAGTGAACTCCAGGGGTGGTAGCCAGTGTATTTTACCAAAATTACAGCCTTAAAGCAACTGTTGGGCCTCATGTATTCAGATAGAAGACAAAGGCAGGCCTAATACAGTCGTAAAAACCTAACTCAAGCCCCCACCTTCCAAGTCGTAAATCTTAAATGTAGCAACATTGTGTTCTCCTTCATGTGCATTGTGAGCATTTGTGATGAGTCCAGATGTACGGAAATGCACAGGGTTTCGACTGAATCATAAGTGAGTCTTAAAACAGACCAATGCTGCCAGGGGCGCCATGAACAATCGCACTCGGATTCGGACCGCAGCAAATGTGCCCAGTACGAAAACCATTTTATATGAAGCATTGGGAAGCCCAATTCATTTCAGTAAATTGGTTTGTTCAGACGGTCCATGTAAATGAACTACATCAAATAAATGATTCACTGATTCACTCGAGTCTGTGCGCAGGTCACTGCATCTTCTCTTTTGATTCTGTAAAATACTTAGTTAATGGCCTCTGTGTCACTATTGTTTGAATTAGTTATATAAAATGTTACATTTTCTAGTTTTATTAGTTGTATTCACTGTTGGGTGTAATGTAGAGTGACCATACGTCCTCTTTTTCCCGGGATTTCTAAATGTCCGGGATTCGGCTTTAGTTGCATTATGATGTGCATCTGGTCAAATACTTCATTGTGTGTGCGTGCATATTTGCATTGCTTTAACCCCTCTTTGTAAGTCCCGCCTTCTCGCACACCAATTGGTCGATTATAAGAGGCTTGCAGCAACTACTGGCCAAATTCCTGCCTGTCAATCTCTCCGTGAACGCACAAAGCGCTGTTGTGTTCAGCATCAAACAGTTGCTTGACAGTAGCAGCAAATGACAGCTGAGTGGAAAAAATACCCAAATGAAAGTGCAAATTTACAGAAGATTTGCAAAAAAATTCCCAAGCTTTCATCCAGGTCGAGATCCGTGGGAAGCAGAATGTATGACATGTAAAACTGGCACTTATGTGTCAGTTGCTAATAAAGGTGCAAGTGATTTAGAAGCACATTTTAGCTCTGCGAAGCATAAAGGGTCAGTAAAAGGTTGAAAGTTCATCAGGTAAATTAACGGACTACTTTTTGCGACCAGGTAAAATTGTTATCACATTGCTTCATTTTCCATGGCCATTCAAAATAATAGTAATAGTAAATGAAGGTACACTCATGGCATCAAATATTATATTTTAGTACATGGACATTCAAAGGAATGTTGGACATTTTTATTTATTTTTAAATATTTATGTTATGCTAATAGAGTGTCTTTCACTTTATTAAAGTTTGCATTCAAAGTAACACTGTTTTGAACCCTATTACCCCCCCCCGCCGCCATAAAAAAAAAAAAGGTGTCTTTTTGGAAAACCAGAATATGGTCACCCTAGTGTAATGCATTACTAAGTAATAAATTACTGTAATTAAATTACTATTTCATTGAAAAAATAAGGGACTACTCTTAATTTTTCTGTAATTTAATTACAGTTACTTCTGATGTAATTGTGTTAAATACTGTATAGAATATAGAACAGTTCTATATAAAACAATAGTGAATTTAAAATAGAAATTTAACGCCTAATGTTAAAGTGTATGTTTTCAAATTTAATGCAGCCCCCATAAACTCTTTGGCCAGTTCATGAATAATTTATTTGATTTTATATGATTTATTTTAAAGAATTAAAAGAATAATGTCATGTCTATCCTTGTATTTTTCATCTGGTCGAGGCTGATAAGGGTTTTCGAAAGTAAGTAATAAGTAATGCAATTACTTTTCAGACAGAGTAATTAGTACAGTAATCTAATTACATTGTAGAAGATGTAATTAGTAGTTAGTAATTAATTACTTTTTTAGAGTAACTTACCCAACACTGGTTGTATTTAACATGCATTTACAGTATGTGCAATTTATTTTCATCATACTTTATGTTGTTATGTCATTGTCACACTAATAGAGACCTTCATTGTTCTTGGGCCACAAAATGGTTCTAAATAGGACGGTCACCAAACGTGAGGATGTCTGGTCACGGTATGCATGTTACAATACCACAATTCACTTAAAGGTCGAGGCCATGATCAGCTCTTTATTCCAGGACATGTGAAAAATTGTTTAATATAGAAAGCATTCATTACATGAAAAATTAAAAAAAAATTCAAACTTAGTAGTCACAAGTGCCCTAAACTGAATTATCACCCATATATCACTAAGCAAATCAGTAAGTTCTGAATGGCATACTACTCCTACTTCTGCTATGACTGTCTATGGTAGAAATAATAAGAGTAGTGTGGTAGTCTGCATTGCCATTTCGAACTTTCCATAAATACAGACTGTCCTCTTTTGCTTGCCGTATTTATCAGAGGTCAAAGAGTGACGCTTCAGCATGGCCGTTTGAGAGCAAAACAACACGCACATAGAAACTCAAATAGCAGCACAACTGAGGATTTTGCCTCAGGCTTACACAATTTTTTCAGCGGTTCATAGTAAAATAGTATTTCACGTTTCTCCGGTAAGTTCCCGCTCCTAAATTGTTCATCAACGTATTGTTTAAGGCAAACACGTGGACTCCCGCGCTGGAGACTTCACATACTGATGCAAAGTTTAAGTGCATGTGTTTTGAAACACATTATATAGCTTTTTTAGTGCTCTAGAGCTTGTTTTGATGTCTATCATAGTAAACTGCCATACATGATGTCATTAATTCTGCGACTACATGAGATATTTGCACTTTTAATATTAAATTGTCACACTGCAGGACTATTTACAATGAACTGATGTAAAAATAAATAAAAATAAAAATAATAGCTAACCGCCGTGTTTTGGTGCATCTGTTCATATTAGATCATGCCGTCTGCTTGTGAGTCTCTTGTTGATGATATTGAGGATATGGTGACCTCGCATGACCCCACTCCTCATGAGCGCCAGTTCGCAAGGAAGAGCATTGTGCCTCGTGCACGCAAACAAAAGCAAGAACCTGCAGGAGAAGAACTTCAAACAGACAGGTGAGACATGCATTAACATATACACATCTGTCACAGGCTGTCACAATACAGTAAATGTCACTATGGAAGGTATAGTCAGAATTTCACAGGCCAGGATTATTGGTGCACATGCTGCTGTGATCAAAGGTTACGTTACAGATTGGATTCAGTGTCCTCTATCTTGATCTTGAGTGATGAGTGTTTATGGATTTTGCATGCACTCCAACTGACAACTCGGATGCCGGGGTGGAAACCATAGTTATTGAATAATACTTGATGAAATATTTAAAGGTGCACTTAGTAATTGTTTGGTAAATGAAAAAATAAACAATTCATTGGGATTAATTTAATATATTTTATATATATATATATATATATATATATATATATATATATATATATATTATATACATTTATGCAGATGCTGTGTCAATTTAAAAAGGAAATTCAACCTTTAAAATGCGTCTTGAGTCACCCACGTTCGGTTTTATTCGTTGCACTGCCCCTGTTTAAGCCCAAGAATTTAAGTCACCATCAGTGCTTGGCACACATCAAAAATTGTGCATTGGAATTTAATAGGAACACCCCAACACTGACCCCCCTCACCATTCTAAACAGCATTGAGGCAGCAGTGGAGTCATTCAGGTTCCTGGGCACTACCATCTCACAGGACCTGAAGTGGGAGACCCACATTGACTCCATTGTGAAAAAGGCCCAGCAGAGGTTGTACTTCCTTCGCCAGCTGAGGGAATTCAACCTGCCACAGGCGCTGATGATACAGTTCTATTAGCAGCCATTGAGTCTGTCCTCTGCACTTCAGTAACTGTCTGGTTTGGTTCAGCTACGAAATCAGACATCAGAAGACTACAAAGGACTGCTGAGAGGATTATTGGTTGCCCCCCCCCTTCAAGAACTATACACTTCCAGAGTGAGAAAAAAGGCTAGAAAAATCACTCTGGACCCCACTCACCCTGCCCACTACCTTTCTTAACTGTTGCCTTCTGGCCAACGCTACAGAGCTCTGAGCACCAGAACCGTCAGGCACAGGAACAGTTTTTTTCCTCAGGCTATCCATCTCATGAACAGTTAAATTGCCCCATTGAGCAATAACTATGTGCAATACACAGTTTAGTCTTTCTTATATTTATCCAACACATCCAACCTCTTCTGCCATTTCATTCCTCTGAAAAAATAAATAAATAAATTTGCACTGTACATAACAGATTTGTATTTGCATTGTACATAACAGATAACAGATTTGTATTAGATTTGCACTGCGTATGTGTGTGTCTGTCTGTGTGTATGTACGTATGTGTATAACTATTTTTTTTATTTTTTATTATTATCTATGTCTTGCTGCTGTTTTTGTATTGTTTTTGTATTGTTGTACACTGGAAGCTCCTGTCACCAAGACAAATTCCTGTATGTGTAAGTATACTTGGCAATAAAGCTCATTCTGATTTTCCCTTAAATTCGACAAATATTTGAACTTAATGAACTTTAGTGTTATGTTTTAGGAATGCTATGTTATGTGTGCTGCCAAGAGTTAAAATAATTGGTAATCTGTAAAAGGTAGATTTGCCATGGTATCATAATTTTCACACCGGTGTGGTGTTAACGTTCAAACCGACTAACACCGGTATTACTGCTGGTTGTATTATGGGGTAATTTTTGTTAAGTAATAGCCTACACAATAATGCAAGGCAGCTTGATTTCAAACTTTGAACTTTATTTTTTATTTATTTCTACAAAAAATTCAAATTAAACTTAAAAAAAAAAAAAAAACTGAACTGCAAATTAAATTTGTGTTGTTCAACTTTTTGAATGATGGCTTTTCAACAGTTGTGAAGGGCAACATCTCTTTGGCAAAGAACCTTCATCTGCGCATTCTCTCCATCATGGGCTACTGGTCGAGTATTTTGTTGTCTGGGCAAATACATCACTTATTGTGGGTTGTTGAGGGTTTAATGTTGGTGTTTTATTACCATTCATCCCAGGACCCAGTTTAGCTGCTTGAGAAGGGTAATGGCTTTGAATGTGTGTGAATACATTTGTTTTGTTCCCTCCTAGGGCTGGGCGATATGCAAGAAATATGTTCATAATATTTTTATAAAAAAAGAAGTAAAATCACAATATCCAATTACACCGTCAACCCCCCGGCTGAAGGATCGGTGAATATTCTTGCTTTAGTGATTTTGCATTGAAAATGAAATTCATTTATTTAAAAAACGAAAAACTTAAACCAAAGACATTTGTAAATTCAAATTGCACTTCAAACGAAATGTAAAATATAGAATTAAAATAATGAAGTGGTCAAAAAAATCCCCCCAAAAACCCCATATATTACCACCTTTTACCGTCACGCAAGTATCTGTCTATGACAACAGGTGGAAAATTACTAAAACATTAAGATCTAATTCTAAATATAAACATAATTATAATGATGATAAAAATCACTGAAATATAAATCATGATTCGAGGTAAGCATGTTTTTGTATTATTTTATGATTTAGTATAGTCTATAGAGTGACCCTGCAGAGTTGCATTCACAATGAACTGCTCTGTGGAAATGAAGCGAACTGAACTCAAAGCACCTCCTGAGCTGAAATGGTCATTTGCAGCATTCTTATAGATGAGACTATTCTTGCAATTTTTTTCATAAGACTGAAACAACAAAAGAGTGAGAACCCTTTACATACACATGTTCCACGAGACTGCACGCCTCCGAACAAACAGTGCGTCAGACATACACATTTTCTATCATCATGTGTATCTTCAAGATCGTGTCTGTGTGTCTAACAGCATTTCTTGTGTCATTCTGAATCTGAGACATCTTACAGTTACCCACCATGCACATTATATTCGCTACCTGCAATTAAATGTCTTCTGTCAGTGTGCGTACTCTGCCTGTGTAATTTGATATGTTGGTAAAGAACATCTGGCTTTCATTGCGTTATTTAGGTTCATTTATCATGGGTCGCAAACTCTTCATCAGGCAACTTTATTTAAGGCTATTCTAGTCGTTAGGCTATTGTATTGATATATTCGAAGTTCCATTCATAAAGTTTCCCCGTTTTACCTGGTATAAAATTTCACACCGGTATTGTCCCTTGTACCGAGTAAAACCGGTAACACCGTACACCATGGCAACCCTAGTAAATGGTATAGACAACCGTCTCTTGGCAGTCAACAGGTTTGATTGCTTAGAATTACAAGGAATACGAGGGCATTTTTAAAGAACCAGCTGCATCCTAAACCACAAATACTGTTCCTCCTCGTTCCTTCCTCCGGTTTGCCAGAATGCAAATACAATACAAATTTAACATTAACACTAGTCAAAAAGCCTCCCCAGTCACCAAGTTTTCAGAGTGCAGAGTGTGAAGAAGATTTCTATCTCGCTCATGCTTCCAAGAGCTAGATCATTTTAATGAACAGTCTAATATCCCAATACAGTAAAATCCTGACTATTATCGCCATCTAGTGGATCAAGCTTGGAAATGAACCCCAATTTTTATGAAGTTCATTCCATCTCACAACTTAATATTTGAGTTCTTTTCACAGGTGCACATCAAATATATTTAAAACATGGCAATTTTCCACTGATAGTGTGGATTCTGATTTTCCAACATTGTTTAATTTTTTTGTATCTGTCCTGCCAGGAATGCAATATCCACACAACCCTGGGCACATAGATTACTCATTGATTTAATGCATTTAATGTTTCTCTCTGTTTGACAGTGTGATTCCTGGAACACAGAAGGTCTGGGTGAGGACATGGGGCTGCTCTCATAACAACTCTGATGGAGAATATATGGCTGGACAGTTGGCTGCCAGTGGCTATAAGATAACAGGTACTTGTGTAAACAGAACGGTCTGCTTGCGTTGTTTATAGTCTTAATGATATTCCCATCAGCAGCAGTAAAGTGGTAGTAGCACAGTTTACAGTGCATGACTGGCAAAGAGTAGGGCACATGTAAAATATTTTAATATTATTGGGTGAATCTCACAAAGAACATGTTTCAAGTCATGCTTCATTCATATCAAAAGAAAAAAGGTCACTTTATTTGAGTGTTTATGTAACTGTAATTACATAGGTAATTACTGAGTAATACTAATGAACTACATATATTTACTGTGTAATTATTTTGTAGAGGTGCTTGTACTTAGATATTATTATTTTTAGTAATTAATAATAGTAACATGTAATATGTGTAGCACGGACACTGTAAAATAAAGTGTTATCTGGAAAAAGTCAATTATACTTTCCAGAAAGAAAATGAAGCATATTTTTAGGATTAGGAACGATTGTTTTAATTGTGGCATTATTTTCTCGACATTAAAAAGTATGAAATTGATTTCTCACATTTTGATCCGAATACGTTCTTGACAGGCTTTGTCAGATGGACCCATGTAATGTCATACAACCAAAATAATATAGTATTTAATATGCTTTCTCTGATACTCATCATTTTCTTTCCACTCATTCATAAATGTACTGCCCACAGGTGAGAGAAGTTTGCATGCTCTTAGAGAAGACTTTTTAAATATATTGGTAACACTTTACACTAAGGTTCCATTTGTTAACAAAATTAGTCAACATGAACTAACAATGAACAATACTTTTAAATCTTTATTAATCTTAATGTTAATTTCAACATGTAGTAATACATTTTTAAAATCAATAGTTGTATTAGTTAGCATTAATTAATGCACTATGAACTAACAATGAACAATTGTATTTTTATTAACTAACATTAACAAAGATTATTAAATGCTGTAAAACATATTTTTAATTGTTTGTTCATGATACCTAATGCATTAACTAATGTTATCTAATGGACAGGGCTGGCCCGTGGCATAGGCAACAGCTTTTTTTCGGAATTATGCCCCTCTACCCATATATTGAGCACTAGCGCTAAGCGATTATATTATAATCGGATCCTTATCATATGTGGACAAAATGAGTAAAAAAAGAACCAAATTATGCAGAAAAAAAAAAAGATGAATATTAAGGTAAGAATCACAAGTTAATGACTGTTCATGTCAGCCATTGATGTTTAATTTCTACTTTGAATTACCTTATTTAGAACCTCTTAACTGGCACGGACACTGTGGGCCATTTTTGCTTGTTTTATTTAAGTTTAGTGCAAGTGCAGTGTATTTTTTTTAAAATAAACTTAAGCTTCTATTATTATTATTACTATTATTATTAACCTTTATTTAACCAAAAAGTCCCTTGAGATTAAACCTCTATTTCAAGGGAGACCTGGCCAAGAAAGCACACCATACAAGGTAAAAAGTTATAAGATCAACACAGCGAAAACAGACATTAGACAAAAATAAGACACGTTAATGAAAACAATGGACTACAATTACAGAATCCAGCTTATGCATAGCAATTGCACTCTGCAGTCATACAATTTTTTTTTTTTTTAATCAAAGATTTGAATTCACCCAAGGTAACAAAGTGATTTAGATGTAATGTGTTCTGGAGGGAAATCCATGAGTAGCCATCTAGATGAGTGACAAAAGATTGCACAAATAAGGAGGTAGTTTTCCCTGTATGGCTTTATAAATAAAAAAATACCAGTGATGCTGTCTCCTTAAGCTTAATGAAGGCCAAGAGACCAAATTATAAAGTACACAATGATGTGTATTAGACAATGAATTGCTTATAAAATGAAGAGAACAATGATACACAGCGTATAGATGACGAAGTATAGAGGAAGCAGCATGCATGTAAATAATACCTCCATAATCTAAAACACTTAAGAATGTAGCCTGTACAAGTTTTTCCTAGCTGCTAAATTAAGGCAGGCCCTATTTCGATAATAAAAACCCAGCCTAACCTTCAGCTTCTTCACTAGATATTCAATATGCACTCTAAAAGAGAGCCTATTGTCCACTCAGATACCCAAGTACTTATAAGATGATACTTTTTCAATCAAGTCCCCTCCTGAAGTATAAATGCCTATAATGTTGTTTTAATTTCAGTTATATTGCTGCTTGCTTTCACTTCACCAATAAACTCCTAAGTGTCTTCTTTTAAAAGAGACTATTATTAGGACTGTAGTCTAAAGCATTTAGACTAAGCACCCTCAATTGCAGACCAGGGCAAACTGCTGCCCGCGGGTCTAGTTATCATGAATGTTTTTTATTAGATCTTTCATTTATCTGGCTTTGGGACCTATCACGCATCCACAAGCATTTAATATGCTCAGGGTTGCCAGATAATAGATGGAACACCCCAATCAGAGATTTATACATGCACAAATAGGAAATATTTCGCCTTATGTCATACTTAATGCAATCTGGCAAACATGTATGGGAGTGTGCGCTTTCTCCTCTTCGGAAAAAATTCAATACTTAGCGCTCAATAGTGCAATATTCTGCTCAAAGAAAAGTGTGAAGCAGCAATTCCATGTCCATTCGTGATGCTGCGTGTGCTCTTTATTGTCAAGTCTGCGAGCAAACCTTTTCAGTGACGAACTTTAGTAAAATCCCAATAGATCTTCGCATTATGCGCACACGGAGGGGTCACGCGAGTAATCCAAGTGAGAGAGGAATATGTTTGTTCTTTGTGTTATTTGTAAAATGCTGAAGTCCTCACACCTGTATATGAATGTTACTCTGGCAGTAATCATTTACCAGTGTCATGCAGCCTGTTTTATTCAGTTGTGTTCTGAATGGGTGCCAAACAAACCATTGACGAGACTCGCATCATGACCCATGAGCGTGTTAACAGGTTGATAATGTTTTCAGAATAAAACAACTTTATCCACTTTGCGGCCAACATTAAAATAAGCTTTTAGAATCTATAATTTCAGAATATTTTATTTTACTATTAAACCAGACTCCTTATGTAGAGTGTTAAATTGAATACTAAATTACCACTGCATTGAAGTATGGTAAAATAAACAATTAATAATTATACTTAGCCTTTATTCAGTTTTACTAACACTTGATAGCAAAAGTAGCAGCAAAACTTAAAGCAATTGCAGAGTGGTCCCATCAGTCTGTATACACTTGAGTGCACTACTACGTCTGGGCTTAAAAGATACAACTATGTAGATCTTTTTAATCTTCTCTCTTCCATGTTCTACTTAACGGCTGATGTGGCCCCTGTACCAAAATAATTGCACACCCCTGAATTGCACCACCCTCAATTTAATATGTAAGACTAATAATGTAAATTGACAAGCAGATTTCCTTGAATTCCAGCAAACACACAAAAATACCTGCATTTTGTGAACACACAAAATGCTGCATCAATGTATGTCCTAATCTGCAGGCGCAGCATTTTGCTGGCATTTTCAGCGACAGATCATGTGAAAAAAATGTTTTAGTAGCATTTAAACATGATTTAATCTATTTAAAAAATTGTAATTACGATACATCTCCATTTTATACAGAGCACCCCCACTATTTTCAGAAGCACCCTCAGTGATTTTGATCTGGGGGGCGCCAATCGAAAATCTCGCTTAGGGCGTCAACAGTGCCTGGGCCGGCCCTGCTTATGGAAACTTATTGTAAAGTGTTACCATTCAATTAAAATATATTGAACTCATTTTTCAGTCTAATCAAAAGTAAATGTTTACACCTGTTACTGTTAGAATTTTGTATTTGTCAAAAATATAAGATTGGAAATATTGGTGGTAAATTTCATTAGTCCCACAAGATGGCAGTCAAAACTATTTACACTGAATCTGGTTGAAAACAAAATAGTTTCTTAATGAATGAACAGAATAATTTCTCGCTTATATTTACAAAAGTTTATCTTGGATTTTTTTTTTTTTTTTCTTAATTATTAGACCCTTCCCAAATTCTAAAGTTTATCATTAAATACAAATGTTGTAACCTCTGCAGATGTGATTGAGGATGGCTAATTCAGCTGTAAGTAATATAATCTCATAGTGGAGAGTTAAATGTCTATTTGGGAACTTTAGAATGTGCCAAATTTGGGAGGAATCTGTAGTGGTTTCTTTAGCATTCTTTGGACGTTCCATAATGCTGTCTGCTAGATCAGTGTTATCAGCAGGGGTTAATGACCAGAGCCAGTATGTATATTTTTGCCTGTTCCTGTCCTCTGATAAAGGCACAATGGCCCTCTTGTGATGCTGACTGCTTTGGCTGGTCGCTCAGCATGGCCATCTGGTAGTTATCAGCATGCCTGTCTGAAATGAATCTTCATGTTGAAGAGATTTTGGAACCATGGGGTCATCTTGGCTGGACATATTGAACTCTAAAGCAATATATATATATATATATATATATATATATGTTACATTTTTAATTTGTTGCATGAACAGTGTTGTCTTGAACTGGTTTTGTTGGAAATGAGTTGGATAAAAGGGTTTGGTGTGGGGTTGGCTTCATGAAAAATGGTGGAAGAAGTGTTAATATACTGAAATGGATTATAATCCTGTCATTCATGTAATTTCAGTTACAAACTATGTATGCTACCAATGAAAAGTTTTGACACTGGATTTAATTTATGTTTTGTAATAATTTTGAAACTAAATTGAAATTCACATCCTTTATTTTGTTTTATTTCATAGTTTTATTTATTCTAAAATGTGGAAAATAGTAGTAATAAAGAATTGGGTGTGTCCAATCTTTTAACTGGTAGTGGATATATTATCAATGTGTGAATTAAAAATTCATATTAACACAAAAAAACAAAGGCCAGTGTACATAGGTTCTGAATCAAGCGCTGTAGGTTTTTATCACAGAAATGCTGCATGCTCTGTTTTCAGACACCAGTAATTAACTAGAAATATTTCAACTTGACTAAGGCAACCGTTTACAGCTGTCATGAATTATACAGGACCCACACAAATGAGAGGGGCTTTCAGACCACAGCCTTTCTCTCTTTGGCTGTGGGTGTTTCCATATGTCATTTATTTGAAGTTCTCACATAATTGAAAACATTTTGACCTCAGAAAGCTTGCAAGTTCAGCTCAATAGTGTGAAAAAGTATTCAGCTCAATTGTAAAAAGGCAAAGCAGGTTGAAGGTTATTTGCTGTATGTCTAAGTTTGTGACTTGAATGGAGGCAGAAAATGTCTTTCTCATGCTCTTGTGGGAGTAATCTTGCAGAGCCAGATGTTTGAGTGCCTTCATAAAGCCTGGTTCACTTTTGCATCTTAAATTGACAAAGTACTGCCATCTCAGACATGGAGAGGCTGTTTGACTAACATGCAAGGCGACAAACCACAGTTCAGTTTTTATGTGATGTTTAAGGAAAGCTAAAGACCGGAGTGCAACAAAGTGATCGTTTAATCAAATAATGGTGCAGTAGTCACCTTGAACGGTTGTACAGACAACAATCAGTAGAAAATGTGTAGACTTTGTGGACAAAATGAGGACCTATTTGAGATGGTTGACTTTCTGCATAGCGCTTTAAAGTAGAAAATTCTCTGTAGAATTCAAATGGGCTGCACAGTTTGTGAGGCACTTTCCAGTGAGTCGCACGAGTGAAATCGAAGAAAGAATGGGTGTGATGTAATTTTGAACAAAATCTGAGCAAAAAAAATTTTTAAGTGGTTTGAAACAGCTTGCCAAGTCAAACTTTCATGAAAACTTCTTATCGGCTGTTGAACACCTTAAGGCCTTTGCATATTCCTTCCTTGAGTTCCTTTAGCATTTAATGTCGGTGATCAAAACAGCTTTTTGTGCTTTATCGCAACCAGATGCACAGGTTTTGGTAACTGCAGCAGCTTCTGACACGTGATTCAGTGCTCATATTGTATTGGTCAGGGCACTTCATCACTGAAAAAAAAAAAACAAAAAAAAAAACCTCGCTCTGTTGGTGCTTGATTGTTCGCTCCAGGTGTTAAATGCTCCATTAGAATCTATTGCTTCTATTCAGAATTTTCATCAATACGAGAAATCGCATTTGGTGTGCAAAAGCCTTTACTACCATTGGTCCATGTCATTAGTGGGTGTGACCCAGTGCTCCACCTAATTTGTCACCAACATCTTTTAATGGTTTGTTTCTACACTCAGTCGAGATCAGTCAGCATGAACACACTGGAGTGCAGAGTAGCCGGTGCATATTATGGCCACGTAAAGCGTGTTGACATTAGCGCCATTAATGTTAACATGAAAAATTACATAATAACGGCATATATATTATTTTAAATCATCGTGTGGTTAAAATGCATTTTTTTTCCCACTGATCTTGTGGATTCTATTCATAGAATGAGGCATGAATTTAATACAACATTAATTTAATGCCAAACTGGTTAATATTTTGCACGTAGTTTGTTGACAGCATGCGTCTCATTTTACACATAGCATGCGTTCACTTCTGAGTGTAAACAACGTTTAAGGTGCGCACATTTTTATTTTTTAGGCAGCCACAGGAAAGACCCTGAGCTTTCTTGGTGACGTTATGGCACCATAATCAACATCAGCTAAACCTGACATTGTATTCTACCGGGCTACTTCAAATCCTTTGAAACCACAGACCCTTCTGTTGGGACTCCATTAGAGGCACTAGACATCTGAAATGCTAATGGGAGAGTGGGGTTTGTGTTACTCCCTCCTCACCTGAAGCCTTGAAAGCGGGTGAACGGCTCCACAGACAGGGAACTGGCAGGCAGAATTGATTCCTGGTTCTGTTTTGCATGCGATTTCCATGTTGCTCAGACTGTTTAGATGAGATGGTTAATGGACAGGTGAGAGGAGGATATGAAAATATTACAAGTTCTGAGCCTCTTTATTTGCTTGTTGTTTTTGAACTGCATTGCCCAGAGAATATATCTGTAATTTTAGGCATCCTTCTCCAGAGGGGAGTTGGGTGGGAGGGACGAATCTCTATAGCTGCTCTGGGACATTAATCACAAGCTTCTAACGTGCAAATTAACTGTTCACCCCCCCACGCCTAGCCCAACACACACTGAGGCTTGTCAAATGTACCTTAATTGTCTTCTCTTTCACTCATTTGTAATTTTCAGTCAGGGACAGAGGCAAACACAGGTTCCTTGCTGGCTCTTCTCTTTATTTCCGTCTTCATCTCTGATCTTTCTCAGTTCTGTTTGTTTTCTCTCTCTCTCTCTCAGCATGTCGGTTGCATGTGTTTGCTGTCACACAGGATGTGAGCGGTTTGTCGACTAATTGTGCCACTTTTGTTTGTTTGTTTCCTTTCAATTGTAGGAAAATTACTATAATTGTACCTCTGGAAACTTGGTTTGATTTAAACTTTAGATGTGGTTGACCTTGTCGTTTTGCCTGTTCATTTCTGTTGCGCAGGGCAAAAGGTTTTTGTAAGGTCCTGGTGGGGCAAATATAGCTAAAATGTGAATTTCTCAGCCTTCAGACAATATTCGGGGGGTGTGTGTGTATATACGTATATATGCTGTATACATTTTATTTTCCCTGAAATCACGATAAACAGGATATTTTATTTATTTATTTTTTTGGATTTTTCCCCTTTTTCACCCAATTTGGAATGCCCAATTCCCAATGCGCTTTTAAGTCCTCGTGGTTGCGTAATGATTCGCCTCAATCCGGGTGGCGGAGGACGAATCCCAGTTGCTTCCGCGTCTGAGACCATCAACCCGCGCATCTTATCACATGGCTTGTTGAGCGCGTTGCCACGGAGACATAGCACGTGTGGAGGCTTCATGCCATCCACCGCGGCATCCGCGCTCAACTCACCATGTGCCACACCGAGATCGAACCACATTATAGCGACCACGAGGAGGTTACCCCATGTGACTGTACCCTCCTTAACAACTGGGCCAATTTGGTTGCTTAGGAGACCTGGCTGGAGTCACTCAGCACGCCCTGGGATTCGAACTAGCGAACTAGCGAACTCCAGGGGTGATAGCCGGTGTATTTTACCACTGAGCTACCCAGGCCCCCCCGATAAACAGGATATTTATATTCCCCCCAGACAGAGGAACTGGTTTCAACCAAGGAGCCATTGTTGCCAAGTAAATTGAGTATGTTAAAAGCAAGAAATAAATGACAGTAAAAATCTGTTTTCCACACTGTTACAGTAAATAAACACAAGGAATAATTATATTAAATAATTTTCTTTATATGCACTAACAATACATAAGAATAAATGGCAATGTTTACCTATAACACATTATAAAGCAAGTGAAATGCCACATGTGGCCTTCTGTAAACGATTTTATGTGGCAAATGAACCATAAAATCAGTGTTTTAAATCAATTCACTGAAAGAAAGATCTGATGGGTGGAAATTAATCTAAGGAACTATTAATCTTTAATTAGATAATTAATCTAATCTTTCTAAATCTGCATATTTACTGCTGAGGTTTAAATCAGAGACGCTATTAAAATGATTTTAGAAAAAGTATACAATATCAATGAAATGAACAAAGTTGGGTAATTGTATATCTGCAACAATATAAAATTGATATAATGTAAATATTTGATATCACTCGAGCCTAGACTAGAGCTGAAAGTGCAAGCGTACCATATTTAGCATTAGACTTTTCAACCATATCTTATTTAGTTGATTTAGTTTTTTTTTTTAAATCTGTATTTTCAATCTGTCATACCAACAACATGTCCTCTCTAAACCTCTGTTTTTACTTTTAAGGATATAAAGTTAGACATACACATTGGCAGCAAGTCCAAACAATTTTCAGAGATTACAGAGTGTTAAAGATGATAGTTTGGGCGTTATACAAGGGCCAACGCTATAATTAGTGAAAATATGTTTTGCATTAGGGTAAATGTGTGTAATTATCTTTTTAGAGAACGTTCTATGGAAGCCTGTTATATAATGGCAACTCATAGTGGTTTTTGTATTCTTCTTGAGATTCGGGACTCCAAACACTTTTTGTGTGGGAGAAAGAGTGTGACCAGGCATTGAGCGGCTGCCGCCTGACAGCTGCCGACACATCATGGCTCCTCTGAGGCTGGAAGGGGTTTTATTATCAGTGCTGGGTCTCAACAAACACACGCACACACACCTGCTCTCATTATGGAAAAGATCTCAGTCTTTTTGTTCTTGTTTGGGTTCTCATTTGAGTTTTTATGTGAATCTTTTGTACTTACGAACTACAGTTATTGTGGAAACTGCTAAACCCCAAAATATTAGAAATGAGGCCTACTAACATTGAAGTGTCCATTATTTAGGTTTGACCTTACCTTAATAACTCAACCATTACATGAATGACAACAGTGACATCTTAAAAAGTTAATATAGAGATGCTGCCATCAACCTTACAAAAGATTACTTTGGTGATACCATGGTACCGAATGAAAACTATATTCATATACTATAGACTTAAGACATGGTGCTTCAAGTCACTTCTGAGAATACCATGGTATTACCATGTCCAAAAAACATAGTATTGCTATGGCACCATAACAACTAGATTTTTTTAGTGGTTCATGTAAAACTTGTGGCTGGTTGCTACGTTGTTACTTACTGGCAAAAGACTCTTAAGTGTCTGTTTTTCTGGTCTCTACATATGGTTCAGTTCCCTCTTTTGGTACAAGGCTTTGAGATTTTTCTGCCTGTTTTATCGTCCAACAGGTGAAAATGAGTTCAATAGCTTAGAACAGTGGTTCCCAACTCTGTGCCTGGAGGCCCCCAAACACTACACATTTTGGATATCTCCCTAATCAAACATACCTGATTCATCTCATCAGCTCGTTAGTAGAGACTCCACGTCCTGAACTGGGTGTGTCAGATAAAGGAGATATACAAAATATGCAGTGTTGGGGGGGCCTCCAGGAACAGGGTTGGGAACCACTGGCTTAGAAAAGTAATAGTGCAACTTTCCTCAACCAGCTGCACAATTTGAGGTAAAATTAATGTCTGTAGCACAAACAGTGCAGGGAGATTTACGCCCAGAAGTATAAATCTGAATTAGTAACTTCTGCACCATTAGTGCCACCAAGCGGAATTAAGCATTGTTTTCAATACAGTTTTCTGAATACACCCCCCTTTCTGCTGTTGATCAAACAAACAGATAGTACAGCCCCCAACTCACGCCATTGGATGAGTCAATGTTATTGTCTCTCTTGAAACAGTTTTGTTTACAGTTTTCAAGAAGATTAACCTATGAATGGCTTACTAATGGGATAGGATAAAATAGTGTAACACAGAAAAAGTTAGAGAATTAACCTCCAATAGTAGTGATACTTGCCTTACCATGCACCATAGAAACAGCATGGTAAAACCATGATACTTTTTTGGTACCTTTTTTGTTAGTACCTCAGGACTATATCGCATTTTTGTGAGATGACGAAACTGTTCAATAAGCTGTGACATTCGGGTCTCCGTTCCGTCCATCTCCTCTCATCAGCACGGACCACAGGAAACCACAAGCCATTTTGTGGTTCCTCATTTTCCCTTGTGATGGACACTCATACAGAAGTGACTGTCTAGATTGGCCACAGGCAGGAGGCTGTCACGGCCAAATCACTTGAGATTGGGGGAATTCTCTGGATCTGGATTTTCTGTGTACACCTCACTGCTGATATGATTTCAGTGTGTGCATTTCACTGGCCTGCATCTCAGAAAGGCTTGATAGGCGTCCAGAAGGTGTGTCGACATGTATGATGAGGAGTTGAAGAGTGTTGCTAGAGGATGGATGTGTATTCAGTCATGCCAGAAACTCCAGCTGGGTGTCTATAGGTTCTTTTTTTTAGAGTTTAATAAAAGACCTACTCTCAATATTATTTCTTGCTTGTACCCTTCATTCCGCTAGGGACGGAAATCAGCAGGGAACTGGCAATATTTTTTGGTGTATTTCAGTTCGAAAATCTGGTTTGTGATCTTGGTTAATCTTTACTGTATGTCTTAACATTAGTTAACACAGTAGTTAACATTAATTAACAATAGACTGCACTTTTACAGACCTTATCGTTAAAAGTTGTATATGTGTACATTAGTTTATGCATTATTAATGGGGCCAATTTTTGGTGTGTTTAAAGGCAGAAATGTGAAGCTTATAATTTTATAAAAGCACTTGCAGTAATTCTTCAGTTAAAATGTGTGTATAATTTGACCTGTGAAGTTTTACAGTCATGTAAGGGGTTTAGGGTTTACAGCGTTATAACATCATGGCAACGAAGTTGTAAAATTGGATATAACTTCACATCAAAAAGGTTAGTAAGTTGTTTTATCACACTAAAATCATGTTAACAAGCATATTGTTTATGTCTTGTGGCTATACTTTTGAATACCCCATTCACTTCCTTTGTAAGTGCCTCACTGGAACCCAGACTTTTGCTTTTTTTGTTAAAGAAAAGGAGGGACGAGTTGAAATGCATTTTTGTGGTGATCAACATAATGCCACAAATGCTGTCAATTGAGCTTAACTTTAACTGAACCTGGAATATTCCTTTTAAGTGGAACAAATAGAACCTTATTGCTAAGTGTTACCTTGGTATTTGATTTACTTGTTTCTTATTCATCTTCATTGGACTTTGGTGTTTTGTACAACATTTCTTTTCTCTCCCCCCACTTCTACATTCCACAAAGTGGGAGCGAGTTTGTTTATAAAGCTGTATTCACTACTTTTGTTGGCCTGCAGGTGGCACTATTCACCCACAAAATGGGTACTGTTCTTTTACTGTTACAAGTGCTACTCTTTCACTGTAAAAAAAAGAAATAAAAAATACCCCCCCCCCACACACACACACACACACACACACACACACACACACACACACAAAACATCTCTGTTGATTTTAGAGCTCTCTGTGATTGCGTGATGTCAGTCTTTGATTTGTAAAAGCATGTGTTAAACTGCATTTTCAGATTTTCCAGTGGTCTTTGTTCATTGTGCAAAGACATGATTTACAGCAAGGACACATTTTATCTTAAGAGTGAAAACGCAAGTATACTGTTATAAACAAGAATTCAGCTGTTGCGATATGAACTGACCTTGTGATTAACACCATTGACACCATTCTCTGTTCTCTTCTGCTGTTTTGAATATTCTCAAAGCACGTGTTAAGATTGAGAAGTGCCAGTTACAATGCTGATGTGGCAAAAATCTTTACTGAACGATGTTTGGAAATATGATACATGAGTTAAGGTGATCTGAAGTGGTAAATGTAATATTTCAAAAGTCCAGGGCATAAAATCTAAACATTTGTCAGTCACATTTTAGCCTGCTTTCTTACCATAGTATGTTTAAGATTACATTACCTTTGTTTTTTTTGCCTAAATCATGTACATCTGTAGGTGGCACTCTTGACTAGTGATTCAAGCTACAAAGACTCTGATCCCAAATTTCCTTTTTTTCCTTTGCCAGGCATCAGCTTCAAAGAAAGTCAGCTAGGATCTTTGGCAGTGACTGACAGGATGCCTTAATGATTTACATAAAAACATACAGTACTTCTGCTAAACATTAACCGTTAGTGTTACAGATTCCTTGTTCTATATGCTTGGAAACTGTCTGCTGTGTCCCCCCCACTAAAACATCGTATTCTTTTTATTTACATGCTGTTCTAGTGACAGAAAAAACTTAATGGCATGTTATTGCTCAGATTTACAGTTGTGTGAAATGATCAATTCATTTGTAAATGTGTATTACAGGTACTGTATTTATTAATACCGTTCCCTAAGGTGTTTTATCATTTTATCTGTGTGCTTAATTCCATGTTTTCAAGGTGAGTAAATGTGCACACCTTACATGTCACTGTTCATTCATAAAATAGCCCTCGCTCGCTGTTCTGAGAGTGGCTGAACGGGGTCTACGCAATGTAACTCGTCTGGTGGAGGCAGCCAATGAAAGCGCACGGCTGCTCCTGATGCCCCAGCCTCCTTCTCCGCTCGCCGGGTACAGAGCAGCTCTCTGCTTGTGTGTTCAGCTACCATCGTTTCTCCAGCTCCTCGATACTGTGCTCCGGGAGCAATATACAGTACTACGACAAACATCTTTGCCTTCCCCCACCATGAAGACTCTGCTCCACCTAGAGCTGGAGAGAGGACAGTCAGATATGTAGAAGAACAACTGGAAAAGAGGACGGAGGGAGCTGAGGCAGGTGAGCAGAGGTGCCGGCAAAGCTGTATCAGCTCGTAACCAAGCGTGAGCTGCACTACTGGTTAACCATCATGCAGATGCACGGATGAGATTCTTGTGGAATGGAAGAGATGAGGAATTTTCAGTGTTTACCCTGGACATATTGCTTTAGGATGAGATTAGGAGGCTGCTATGCTCCCTGTGTCTTTTTTCTCAAATTACAGAAATTTAGGAGTCATGTGGACTGCAAATGATGTCATTTTTCTTTTTGATTTTCTTTTGTTTTTTTTAAAAAACTCATGTGATTCATCCGGCAGAGTTTCCTACCATGGGACACAAAAACTTAAGCACCATGAAACCTCAAACCTCTCCGAGTTCTTTCATAATGCGTTTGCAGTTCACAGTCAGGGCTGGCTTTTCTACGCAGCTGATCTTGCACACAAACATCTCCAAGCATTACAAAAATAAAGTATCAGCAACCTTTTTAAATAAATTCCCCAAATTAAACAAATTATTACTTTCAGTGTTAAATATCATCTTATACCTGTGGTCCACATGGCGTTTGCTGAGGATAATGCTGTGACTTCATATAGCAAAAACTGCCACACGGTCATGTAATAATGATATGATTGAGAGGGAAAGGGCTACATTTATTTGTGGTCTTGGATTACCTGCTAGGTGGGGCTGTTGGCATCCCTAAAACTGCTGTGGTTTAGTGATGCTAGTTTTTGTCATAGCCCCATTTCAAGTAAGGCATGCCCTCACTAAACAACTGTCAGACTAACTGAATCGCTGTACTGCTCACATAACACAACAAGAATTCTTGTAAAATAGTAAACAGAACGCAGACGAGGTGCACAAATTACATGTGCTTTAATTAAGAGACATCCCCATCGTATGGCGAAAAACTGTTTTCTTTATTTGAGAAATTAGAGTGGTTACTACATTTTTCCAGAAATGGAGGCTCATGATAGTTCGCTGTTCAAGTTGTCTGAACACTGATTTTTTTTGCATTCCAACCATTTATTTAATTACATTTTTTTTGTGAGTTTATTACAATAAAACACCATTATGATGACATTGTAGTCTTCCATTCCTGTGCAAAGATGCATGTTAAGATGTGATTGGCTGGAGCAGATAAACATTGTAGCTGCATCGCCCACACTACAAGATCATGTGGTGATAAGATCAAACATGCTTGAAAATATTGCTGTGTCTGTGATGGCTCAAGACTGACCCAGATCATGTCGCTGAACTGCTTGTAATTAATGAGCATCGCCAACCACAGTGGGCACCGATTTGGCTGTGATCTGTGACTCCAAAATTGGACCAGAAATCGTGAGGGCACGGCTTAGAAATTTCAGTAATTAGCCTGTTAGCTTCAACCTCGCCCTCTTTCATAAAATCCCACTCTAAAGACATACAGTATAAGCAATCCCGAACATGCAAAATGATTCACTGGCAGGTAATGTTTCTGATTTACTAATATTCTGATTTGGGGCACATGCCGCTCCCCTTAATGGATGAATTGGATAATTAGATTTCAAAATAAATTTATATAAGTGTTAAAAATGTTCTTAGTCATTCTTTACTGTGACGGGGTAGCTCAGACACAGAGGCTGCAAGACTACATATTAAATGAAATCTCGGATGCAGTTTATTGTGCAACCAAAATCCCAATAATAACCAGAAATAAAAAAAAAAAAAGATTTTGTGCATAACGTGGGGATTTTTAATTATAAACAAGCCCGGAATACAACAAGGACTCTTATTTTGAAATGTGTGCGCTCCCAGCTGCTCACACAAACAGACAAAGGAAAAAAAAATGAGCACTCTTATAATCATTTACAGTATATAACAATAAAAACAGTACAAAGTCAGCATTTTCATGTAACAAAATGAGCAGTAATTCACTAACCATAGATTATCAGCAATTACATGACATAAATGTCCGCAGTGGTGGAAAGAGTACTGATTTTTTTTAAATTTTTTTTTTTAATTTTAACTTAAGTACTGGTACTGAAGAAATAATTCACTTGAGTACAAGTAGAAGTACTGAGAAATATTAGGACTCAAGTAAGAGTAAATAAGTAATTTGCTGAAAAACTACGCAAGTAATTACGTTACAAATTACTTTATGAAAATGATATTAAATGCAGTGTATATGCTTTTATTTTTAGAACACAAAGACATTTCTATCCTTGAAAGAAATTGATGCTTCCTTTCACCAAGGATGCATTAAATTGATCAAAAATACTGGCAGAATCATTTATTGCAAATTATTATTACAGTTTGAAATAATTGTTTTAAGTGGTATTTATTCAATTCTTTACCCATGATGGCAAACATATATTGTGTCACCTGTTCCTTACAAAAGCATTCTAAAGTGCTAATTTGGTACTCAAGAATTTCTTTTAATTATTAGAACAATTGAAAATGGTTGCGTTACCATGTGCAAATCACAATACAGTGGGTTCTTTCCCCATTTGCTGAGGTATTGAGTTCTTACAAGTTGCTTTACACTTGCAAGTCAAATTTTGGTTTTAAAAATAGACAAAAAGAAACACATTTCTCCTGAAATTCTATTTTCTCCAAAAGTCTATTGTTTTAGAGAGATGACGCTATTCCATGATTACTGTTATGAAAAAATAATCTCTAACCAGGATAGAGAGGGAAGTGGACAGCTTTAATGCACAACAAACTCCTCACAGGTCCTAAACTAGCAGCTTCTAAATGCCAAAGACCTGCATTGCTGCAAGAGGATTCTTGGACAAACAGGAAATTTAAAGAATACAACGTTTATTTAAATAGAAATAGCCATTAGTACCATTCTAAATGACTCTAAATCATCTCTAAACTACATAATGTGCATTGTGACTGAAACACATTCCTCTTTCGGTTTTATTCTCATTCACGGATGTCCAACTATTTTGGCTATTAAATTAACATAATGTACAAAACTAATATAATGCAATATCATAGAGGAGAAAACTGATCCTCTATGATATTGCAGCAACTATCCAGATATGGAATGAGATTATTAAGCAAATGATCAACTCCTACATGCCATCTGAATAAAATAAGGCAAAAATAAACATTTCACACAGTGTTTAGTGAGAGATATGATTGATTCAAACACTAAAAGTGGTTTTCTATATATGTATTATTGTATTACAGTTGTAATAATAAAGTCTTAATTAACATTATGGTTATTTAACATATTGAGATAATAATAATAATAATAATAATAATAATAAGTAAATTGTATCATTTGGCAACATTATGTTTTGTGATTTCTCATACCTTCTTTATATAACATCCAACACTTGCGCACTTTTGGCCTGTAGCGGGTGAGACAGAGCAGGAAAGTACAGTACAGCACCATGAGCGAGAGTGTTACCCACTAGGACAGTTAATTTTGAACAAGTGGGACGAACGGTTACGGAATTTAATGCGGGAGTACGATACCGAACTGATGCGGATAGATAGAAGTGGAGAGCCCGTCTGTGCGTGCAATGGTGCGAGGAAATGGATGGCAGGTAAAAAAAAATTATGTTCAGTGAAAAGTCAAAAGATAGCAATGTATGTAATTGTAACTATATCAGATATTATTATTAAAAAAAAATTTTTTATCCCCTTTTCTCCCAATTTGGAATGCCCAATTCCCGCTACTCAGTAGGTCCTCGTGGTGGCGTGGTTACTCGTCTCAATCCGGGTGGCGGAGGACAAGTCTCAGTCTTCAGCCTTCGCTTCTGAGACAGTCAATTCACGCATCTTATCACGTGGCTCGCTGTGCATGACACCACGGAGACTCGCAGCACGGGAGGCTCATGCTACTCTCCGTGATCCGCGCACAACTTGCCACGCGCCCCAATGAGAGCAAGAACTCCTGATCGCTACCTCGTGGAGGTTACCTCGTGACTGTACCCTTCCTAGCAACCGGGCCAATTTGGTTGCTTAAGAGACCTGGCTGGAGTCACTCAGCACACCCTGGATTCGAACTCGCGACTCCAGGGGAGGTAGTCAGCGTCAGTACTCGCTGAGCTACCCAGGCCCCAATTATATCAGATATTATAATTTTTTATTTTTCCCCTTTTTCTCCCAATTTGGAATGCTCAATTCCCAGTGTGCTTTTTTTTAAGTCCTTGTGGTCGCGTAGTGATTTGCCTCAGTCTGGGTGGTGGAGGACGAATCCCAGTTGCCTCCGCATCTGAGACTGTCAACCCGCACATCTTATCACGTGGCTTGTTGAGCGCGTTGCCACGGAGACATAGCGCGTGTGGAGGCTTCATGCCATCCACCGCGGCAACCACGCTCAACTCACCACGCGCCCCCCCGAGAACGAACCGCATTATAGCGACCACGAGGAGGTTACCCCATGTGACTCTACCCTCCCTAGCAACCGGGCCAATTTGGTTGCTTAGGAGACCTGGCTGGAGTCACACCCTGGGATTCGAACTAGCGAACTCCAGGGGTGGTAGCCAGCGTATTTTACCGCCGAGCTACCCAGGCCCCAATTATATCAGATATTATTAATAAAACACGGGAACTTGTTGCGTGGGCATCCCCCCCCCCCAATTTTGAATTTCAGGGATATTTTTGCCTATTTCAAAAATGAAATTACGTCCCTGTTAATTTCTGACACTATTGGGATTGTATCTTTCTAAGGTATTTAAAAGTTTGTTTTAGACATATAATAGCAAGTAAACAAGATATCCCCACATATATGTCAAACTACATCGTGTTTGACACAGTTAAAACATTGCCTACTTTAAAACAAGTGAAGTTTGATCAGTGGTTAAATGTGTTCAGACGGTTCCCTCTTACCTGAATGAACGGATCCTTTCCAGAATAAAATGAAATATGCAGAAAATCACAGTATTACAGTTCTTGTATAGTGACAGGGTAGAAAGTCTTGAAGAAGCTAGAGAAGAGAGGACACCGGCAGCAGTTTATGAGAGCTGCTGTAGTGTGGTTATGATGCTGTGCCCTGTGGGCTTCTGTCGTGCCGTGCACAACACGTTTTAGTTTATAAACAGATTTAGTGCTTATAACTTGCTGATTTCTTCATCTCAAAACACTTCCCAAACATTCAGAAATATTATGTATTTTTTGGTACTTTGTAATTATGGAGAAAAATAACTGTAGCGAAGTTGAATACTTCATTTTTAATCAACTCAAGTAAAAGTACTTTAGTTATTTATAATTAAAGTTGGAAAAATGTGAAAAATTTACTCAAGTACTGTAATGAGAGTAGTTGTGATTCGTTACTCTCCACCTCTGAATGTCCAGAATTCCGGTAATCCGCTATATTTAAAATGGACTTTTTCCTTTTCTTCTAGCGACATAACCAGTCAAAATCAACATGAAGTCATCAATCAATAAAAGTTACTTAAATAATCACCCAAGTTCTCCCTTCAAGTCATTATATTCATTATGCTCTACGATAATCAATAACGTTTGTTAATTTATTAATTTATTGTTAATTTAACATTTATTCATTCATTTAAAAGAATACTCATTGTGAATGTGTATCTTCATGCGAATCATACATTATGGCTCATGCTGTTTTGTTGCATGCGGTGAGCTCATCTGAATGAAAAGGTAGAAAAGGAGCAGAATACACACTGGCGCACTCTAAAGATGTAACTCTTGAGATGATATCTGCCGGAACAGCACATGAACAGGAACTTTGATATGAACACACACAAAGTGTTCCCGACTGTCGCCAATGGCGACTAGATTTCTAATTATTGTAACAATTATTTTTGGTCACATTTACGACCATTTAGTTGCAGTCTGGAGCCCTGCTAGTTTAAATTTTTCTAATTCTCACTCCTGGTGGTCATATTAACCTGCTGTTAAAGTGAGTAGGGAGGACATGATGTGTCAGTCTGCTGTTGAGCTGTAAATTTAAAATGGAGGTCTTATAAAGTATGAAAACAAATACATTTATGCATAACCTAACTTCCTAACCATAAACAAATACAAACTTAAGACAAACAAAAATGGCAGGCCACTCTTACTCTCCAAACTCAATAAACTTCCAGTTAGACAGCAAAGCCAGAGAACAAACGGGCAGGAAACAAATCACAGTTTGGTCTGGTGACAGGGAAGAGAATCCAGGAGCTCTCACACGCTGTCCTAGTGTTCTCACAGATTCACTCTAGAATGAGCTCTCCGACATCCTGGTTTACGCAGCCTTTTAAACCGGCAAGCTAATTGATTTGCCAGTACAAATCACGTGGACATCGCTCAAGTTCATCCATACCTACTGAAAGAGAGGGTGAGAGAGACAAAACATACAGAGTACCCAACTCTGCATCAATTCAACACCAAATCTTATAGGGACATAACAGTGACGCTTCTAAAGGCAATGTTTTTAATTTGTCACAAAGTGTAAATTTAATTTCTTTAATGACCAAATTCTTAATCACAGGTCATTAACTGATTGAAGATCAAAACTCTTAGTAAATGGACACAAACTATTCCAACCTAATCTGGCCTGTTATAATAGCATCTCTAAAGCCATATCTTTCAGGTTGTTTGGGAGGTTGTATGGGCCGTCTGTAGTCTCGGAAATCTCTGGTGATGACTTATGCTTAGGTCTGACTATACAGCCCTGAAGTGGCTGTCGGTCAGATGGATTTCTCATGCTGCAATCTACACCTCTCAGTCTTCTGGGCATTGTGTCAGTGTGACCCAATGATGTTTTCATCCGATGAGCCCCATTCCTCTTTCTGTGACCTCCCCTCCACCCTGAATCGCATAAACACAGCTCAGACTGTGCTCAAATCAGTGTTCTCCCCCAGTATTGCCAGTCACAGTGGGATGAGATTATCTTTTGCTACTGTTACATCAAGGAAAATTCTAGATACCAAATGGTAGATGGTGATGGGTTGCAGGTAGCAATCAGTGCCTTCAACCAATTGCAGGATTGCTGGGTTAAGGCTCTGACCTCTCACCTCAACACAATAACCCATGAATCCCTGGTCTGGAGGGTGGGCCGATGACTTGGATCAATTTATTTTCATATGTTATGTGTGAGTGAAGTTATTGGGTAAATGAGGACCTGCCCAGGTGAACTATTTGTATGCATTGATGTATGAGAAGACAGTGGGTAGGATTTGATCCTTTTAGCCCTTTTATACCAAATATTTCATGCTGCAAACAATGCAGCCACACAATACAGTTACATTAGCTGCCACCTTGTCATAAGGGTTGTCAATTTAATTTGATTTTGTTAATTTTAAACAAAACATTTTTCTCACCAGTGCATAATTTCCACAATATGGGATTATTTCTACCATTTGAAACAATTTGTAATTGAATTAACACATTCAGTCAGAGCCATGCTAGCTGCTACTGAAAGGCAGTGCCTTGTAAACCACACTTACAGAGAGCAGGAGCTGTTCAGTCAAGATGCTTTATTATTCTCAAAACAGCTGGACAGAGTGCAGTCGAATGGAGCAGAACACAAGGGTTTCGAAACTCGTTGTTTAAAATGAATTGTTTTCTAACTCAACGCGGTACTCGTGCTTAAAAACAGTGAGTGAGACACAACAGCCAATGACTTTGCAACGATGACGTGTGTCTAAAAAAAAATGGATGCACAGAACGTGTCCTCTGTGTCCATACATTTATTGTCGACTGATAAATGTATGGCTTTGCTCAGCCATAAATGGAATATCTGGCTTTTAAATTTATGGGGGCTTTTCTCAGCAAATATTGATATGAATATATGATTTCATTTGATTAATTAATTGGCACATCATGTAATTAGATTTTTTTTTTTTACGATTGACAGCCCTTCTTGACATATTTGCTGCGGTATGTCATTACCATAAAAAAAAGGGATTTCAAATGGAGGAGCTCATGTGAAAAGAACAATCCAAAAGGCGTCTTCGTCCTCCATCCCAAAGACCCTGACAAAACTACGGCTGAATGAGATGTTCGCTTAATTTGCTTGCTTTTGTAACATGTCACTTTGTTTCCCGAGTTTGAAAAAAGTCAAGGGAATGTCACAACATTACTGTTCCTGGCTAGTGCTTGTTGTTGTCAGTGTTCCACATCAGTGTCCTTGAGAGCGAAATAACTGCAGAATAATGTTTTTTTTCACTTATGAATAGATCTGAGGAGAAAAGAGCTCTTAACTCTCTTAACAGAAGGATAAGTAATTAAAGCGACATTGAAGGCCATAATGCCAGGCTGAAACCAAAGACAAGCTTGTTTAGAGCTGCAGTAGAAAAAGACAACAGAGAATGAGGGTTTTCAAGGCAGGTTTTAAAAGCTTCGCTATGTGCCATATTTTTTTCTTTTGTCCTTCTTTTATTCACCAGCATCATAACCCACTGAGTTTTTTTGCCATCAGTTTTAATGAATGCATTACCCTGACCACGTGCTGAAGGAGAGCGGCGTGGATGGGTGACCTGAGTGGACAGGACTTGTTATGGATTAATTCTGCATGTCCGGATCCTTGGCCTCCTTGGTGCAGCCATGCCGGATAAATACAAATGAAAGAGTGAAATGCTTTTGAAAGCCTCCAATGACTCAGATGCAACAGTAATTTGCCTACAGCGCACACTGTTTGTTGCAGCAAAGCTTAAAGGTACAACTCTGAGCAAATGAGAAGCCACTGACCTTGCTGTGTTGTGGAAATGGTGAATAATTGCATGGACATGACCTGCATGAGCAAATCTGGGCTGAGGGAAGGCGGTCTTGATTGGAAAAAAATGAAGTTTGGAAAAAAATGTCATGAATTTTGGTTGGGTCTGTCTGTTTGTTTGAGCCAGGGTGAGGCGGGGGGTCTTTTTTTTGTAATTTTTGCGAAACTAGCATCACTAACTGGAATTCCAAAAAAGACCCCCCCGCCGCAACCTGGCTCAAACAAACAGATAGACCCAACCTAAATTCACGACATTGGTTAAGCCTGTGTCTTTGTTGGGCTGCTCAGGATCCTCAAAGAAATGGCAATGTTTTCACTGTGTCACTGAACCACAGTGTTTATACTTTTCAGGAATCAATTTACAAATGGCTAACTTGTAGTTGTCTCAAGATTTCTGTCATTTACTCACCCTCATGGCATCACCACAATGGAATTTTTTTAATATTTTTGTGTTGGGAGATGATACAGGTTTTTTTTTTTTATTTCATCATGAAGTAACACACTGCTTCTTTGTAGAAACGTTCAGGTTGCTGTGGCTTATGGATTTCTGTACTCTGGGAAAAGTTAACTGAGTAAATTATCGTATTTTGATTTTGAAGAAATCTATAGTTCTGTATTGATTGAGCATTAACCGGCTTGGCATGGTTTCGATCCTGAGTGGTTGTTTTCCAGAGTGTCCTTGTGTGTGGGGCTATTTATAATGGGCCTCTGTGACTGCATTAATATCCCATGCAGTTTATATCAGTGGGATCTGGCTTTACCGCCGTGACAGTGGACCAATCCCTTGTCAATGAGTTCTCTGGGATTAAGGATCGTCGCCTGTCTCTCACTGATAAACTGTCAGGGCCAATCGACAGGAAATGTGTTCCTCCAGTGGAAAGTGTTGTGTACAAATGTAGCCCAGGTCTCGGAAGGACCCAGAGGAACCGTCTGGTCAATTTAGTTAATTAGAGGTTGATTGGATGTGTCTGTGAACTGGATACTATCTAGGCTTAATTGTTTAGATTAATTTCTCCTTGTGCGAGAGCACAGCGATGGCCTTAGGGAGAGTAAATATGCTAACAATCGGCAGCACATCCATCATCGTCAGATTCATCCCAGCAGCATGGTCGTCCGAGTGACAGTTTCTGCACTGCGCCTGGTTCTGCACCGTCACTCCACATCCCTCAAGCCTCTCAGCTGAGGCACAATTTAATAATAGAAGACATGAAATTTGCAAAGTAGTGGGCTTTCAATAATTCCGTTTCAGAGTCTTTCCCGCTCTCTGGAGTGTCCTTGCTGGTTGTGCGATGCTGGCCTATTACGCTTCAGCAAATGCGCCAGTTTTCTCGGCTCGGCTCGATTTATTTCACCACTTGGCTGATGCATCTTCACTTAAGTGAGAGATACAGGGAGCTGCAGCTGTGCTCAGCACTGGAGTTTGCACGGAATGCTTGAGTGACCGTAACCTCGGGTTTTACAGAGTTTCATCACTGTGCTTAAACCAGGATGCACTAACTATGTGCTTTATTTGAAATGGCCTATATAGACCTTACACACAGTAGCACCATCTTGATATTTTTGATGGGGATGAAAACGAGGCTGTGCTGGGTAGACTTACTGTCTTTTCAATGACACGCACTGTATAAAGCTATTAAAAAGCTGTTAGATTGCATCTATTTCACGACTCGTATTGTCTGGAGTTTTTTGTCTACTGAAATTTCATCACTGTTTCGTCAGCAGAACGATCCAAAAACATTTTAAACAACTGTACAACCCATTGAAGAAACTAGGTCTATACATCACAACCTCAGTGTCAATTCCTGTCAAAAATCAAAGATGCCGCTGCTGAATAGATAGCAAAATAGAAAGCACACTGTATATGATTTTACTAGTTCTCTGAGAAAAATTGTATATTCTGCTGACACTCTTGTTATTTTTATGAAACTGGTTTCATAGAATCATGTTACTATACCTACAATTTTGCAAAATTATTTTTACATGGCTCATTGTACTTATTGTGGCAGTTTCCTGGTGAAATACTCAATAGAGGCGCTACAACAAAATCACAGGTAAAAGATTAGCTTATAGTGGAAGATTATCAGTTTAAAAACAATTTTCACTCTGTTCCTTACACAATGCTATCGTATGACATCAAAACACTTATAGTACAGCGCATGACTTGTAATGCGATACATTTTAACGTTTGCATTACATGACCAACTACATTTGCAAGCTTGTTTGAGCGATTGAGTTACTGCATTGTGCAGTAGCTCAGGTTCGAGTCCTGAAGAGCACGTGATTCGACACAAATCAAGTGTCATAGAAGAACCACAAAATGATGTTGCATAAGCTATTGCGTTTTTTCTTGTCACGTTTGCTTTTTATGACACCATCGGTTAGGTTTAGGTTTAAGGTTTAGGGTAGGAAAGTAGGTTTTGTTGATTTAAAACTCAACAGACCATTAACCTTTAAAACATCCGTCAGTTTGGGAGAAAATGTAACTTGCTTTTAGGGCCACTAAGTGGACATTTCATCACAGAACTGATGGAATACGAGTAAGGAACCAAGTAATGTTATTTTGCAAAAAGTAAAATTATTTTGCAATTTTTATGATATTAGGCTGATTTTAACCCAGGTTGTGCCATAAATAGCCATAGAAGCTGGCAAAGAAACTAAAAATGCTCTAGTTTAATGATTTTTTTTTTTTTTTTTTTACATAATTGTGAATGTGGTGTCTTTGGTTTCAATAATAGTTGATGTAATGGGATTGTTTTTTCTCCCTTTGCTGATCATTCTTTTAGACAGTAGCAGTGGACTCTTATACTCCTTTGAGATCTATCTAAATACATTTCTAAAATCTGTTTCTTATATTATAGAGCAGTGGTATTCAAATATGTAACCTTGGTGACCTAACAAAACATTGGTGATTAATGTCAAGTTTTAACATTTATCAAGTCTCTGCAAATGCAGGAACCATGTAATTGTTTGAAAAATAGCACACATCAGCCAAATATGTGGTTTCTTTCTGTTTCTGCCCACAAATGTTTTTGCCAAAAGGGATAAATAGAACCAAGTTTTCTGAAGCATTTCTCTCAAGGAGATTAGACCGTTTGCTTTTTATTTGTGTTGATGACAATGGACATATCCCATTTGAAAAGAATATAAAACAGACAAAGTTTTTTTAGATATAGTTTTTTTTCCAAAACATTTATACAACTTCATGTGAAGTATGGCAGTGGCTGTCTTGAGAGGGCTAACTACATTCATTTTTGATCACGAGACTCATACATTTATATTAATGATAAGCATGGATTTAATAAAATTCATTGCTGGTTTGTGTCACTTTAGACTGACTTTTACGGCATATTCCTATCATTTGATCTGCTCAGCATTGTGTGACATTTGTCCAGCCTGTGATTATGAAGCTAAATGTGTTTTCCCTGTCCTGCCATGTGTGAGGAGAGATATCACGTCTCAACCCAAAGTCAGACCACTGACCTCATTGTAGCCTTACCGTCTGTCATGCTATGCAGTCTCAGCTGTCTCTGCTAACCTCCGGTAACCCCATCTCCAAATGTGAGCTCCGTGTTGGTCTTGTGAGTTTTTGGCTCAAATTTTATCAGCAAAATGTGCAGAAGCTTTCTTCTGTCTGTGGTTCATAGCGTGCTGAGAGTGATGTCACCCATGAGCCATCTGCTAGCGAGAGAACTACAAGGAGTGATCGGACGAGTGATGGAAATTTAAAAGGTTAGTTCACCCAAAAACTCTGCCATTTACTTACCCTCATGTTGTTCCAAACCTGTATGACTTTCTACCATGGAACACCAAAGGATATGCTTGGCAGAATGTTTAGCTTCACTCACCAGTCACTTTTATTGTGCATGTGTGTGTATTTATAATATATATATATATATATATATATATATATATATATATATATATATATATATAAAGATGCAATAAAAGTGAATGATCCAAAATCTCATTTGGAACAACATTAGGGTGTGTAAATGATGACAAAACTGTAATTTATTTTTTTAATGGGTGAACTATCACTTAAATCAATGAGGTCATCGATGGCCGTCTGTCGCCTCTCGGATGATATGGGATGAGTGTGCAGTGACTTGGTGTGCAGATTGGCGTGTCATCACCGAGTGATGGTGGTCTGGGTCAGTGTGTAAGAAATGGAAAGTTGGGGTCTACTGGAGGGCATAGAGACAGCCTGCTGGGGTTGAAGCATCATCGCGAGTCAACCTGCTGGTGCACTCACAGCCATCAAGACAGCCATTACCAAACTGGCACAGCACAGCGGGATATCCTGGAAAGAGAACTGCAGGCATGTGCATTGGCATGGATGAAAATACAGTCTTGCATATCTAGAGTACAAGTGCAAGTGTAGATTTGGTTTATTGGCCCTTTTTGTTACGATGACCCTTTTTAAAGGAGTAGTTCACCCAAAAATTTAAACATGTTGTTCCAAACCCTTTTGATTTTCTTTATTTCATGGAATACATAAGATGTTCTGAAGAAAGTCAATGCAAAATGTTGGTGCTTTTTGACAATCACTGGTCACCATTAAGTACCAAAAATGTAGTACATTTCAATTGCTAAATTGCAAGTCTTCTCAAGCCCTATGAAAGCTTTGTGCGAGGAACAGACTGAAATATAGGTCAGTAATTTGCTGAAAATCTTGATCTTGTGAGCATTTGAAATCAAGAAAAGTAAATATGTTTGGCAACATTTTCGACTCGCATACTCTTCAGGACTCGTACCATGGTCGAGCTACTGTGCAGTTTAATCGCATTTGAACAAGCTTGTAAATGTAGTTGTTTATTAGGGCTGCACAATTAATTGAACATTTCAATAAGACCTTGAGCGATTATTTTACCGCAAAGGGCTGCGATTTAATTAACTATTAAATAAATTGTGCATGCGCTGCTTGCTTCAAAATTTGTGCGCAGCTCTGTTTGTATGGTATTAGTGTATTACACATTCTAAGAGTACACATGAGGCTCATGATACAGTGTTTTTAGAGTGGTTCTTTGCACCACAATTCCGTCTCGTGCTCAGAGTGACAGATGTGCTCTGAGTTCGGTTGCATATGATATTTAAAGTGCTCCAGATTCACTGTAGTTTCACTTTGCTTTATTCCATATGTTTTTACGCTACAAGTTAATATACAAATATTAACTCCTTGGTTTCACTGGACCACATAGCAATACCCCATGTAAGTTTAGTTTTTAATTACAGAAATCTATTACTATTGAGTAGTAGTAGTAGTAGTAGTAGTAATAGTAGTCATCAATATTATATTAAAACTAGAGAAATAAAGTTTGTCAAGGCAAACTTTGATTCTGGCTTGACAAAGCATAGTCTGAAAATTGAAATTATTTGCCCCCTTAGTTACTAAATCCCCAAATCCATGAAACTGCATTCATAATGGGGTTCAGCTGGACTAGACACTCCCAGACCTGATTACTGTCAGCCCTGTTCAATCAAATCAACACCTAAATACAACTTTTTCAGCAGCATAAATTTGGCTAAAAGGTCTCACCCAGTAGCACACCATGCCAAGGTTGAAGGAAATTCCAGAAATGAGGAGGAAAAAGGTGATTGAAATACATCACTCTGGGAAGGGTTACAAAGCTGTTTCAAAGGCTCTGGAACTCCAAAGAACCTGGGCGATACACCAAATACCTACGATATAATCGAGATGATTTTGCTGACGAGGTAAAATTCAACAATATCGTGAATATCGTGATGATTTTAATGAGCCTTTTATTTAGCCATTAAGTTTCATAGATTGCATCAGTAGACTAATTTCACAATCATTCAGGGCTGTATAATTAATCAAAATAACATCAAAATGGAGATATGATCTTATGTGATTAACTGCCAAAGGCTGCGATTAAAAACAGATAAACATGGTCTGTGTGCGCTGCAGAATGAACCGGCGATGCGCTGATCTGTGTGCACGCGTGGGGGCGGTGGGGGCTCGTGTTTTTAGCGCAGTTCACCTGCATTGTGAAGTGCTGCAGGTTCAAGCATTCACGCAATTCCATACATTAGTAACTGCTATAAAGTTATTATACAAATCTACAAACCTGTAACAGTAAAGGAGAGTTTGACAGCAGTTCACAAGATGCGAAACTCATAACGGTCAAACAAACATTGCACTCCCCGTTTCATAATAAAAGCTCCTGGTGAAGGTGAAATAAACACAACTGCACTTGCAGTGTCAAAATAAAACCCCCAGTTTAGGGTGAAGTAAATAGGACAGAAATATATTAATTTACCTTTAACAAATCTTATCCTGAAAATAATATTAATTCAGTATTATAATAATAAACTTGACTGGGTTCTACAGTAATAATTTTGTATGATGCAATATTCATCTGGTTTTCAAAAAATAGGCTAAGTGAAGTAGTTTTTGCACACCTTGTTCATTCACAAAGAAAAATGTTTTAGTAAAACTATATGAAGGTAAGTACGATTTTTATTAAGCTTCCATGTATGTTAAATATAAGTATAAACGTGCAAATTAATGCAAATGATTACATTTTACTGTAAATGTAATTTACGCTCTCCCTTGTGTTAATTTAGTGAAAAACTGTGGGAAACATTCCTTCATAATTTTTTAATAGATTTTTATTTAATACCTTTTGAAATATTAATTGTACTGCAATGGCTGTTTAGAAGAAATGATGGTTCCTCTGAGCAAAAACATAATTATCGAGATATATATCGAATATTGGCAATTTGCTGAAAAATATAGAAATATAATTTCTAAAGCCATATCGTTCAGCCCTAAGTGAGAGCCATTATCTCCAAATGGAGAAATATTGGAACAGTAGTGAACCTTTCCAGAAGAGGCCAACCTTCCAAAATTCCTCCAAGAGCACAGCGACCACTCATCCAGAAAGTCACAAAAAAGCTAAAGACAACATCCAAGGAACTGCAGGCCTCTCTCGCATCAATAAAGGTCACTGTTCATGACTCAACTATCAGAAAGACACTGGCCAAAAATGGCATCCATAGAAGAGTGGCAAGGCGAAAACCACTGCTAACCCAGAAGAACATTAAGGCTCGTCTGAATTTTGCTGAAACTCTCCTTGATGATCCAAAAACCTTTGGGAGAATGTTCTGAGGACTGATGAGTCGAAAGTGGAATTGTTTGGAAGACAGGGGTCCTATTACATCTGGTGTAAATCAAACACAGAATTCCACAAAAAGAACTACGGTCTAACATGGTGGTGGTAGTGTGATGGTGTGGGGATGCTTTGCTGCTTCAAGGCCAGGGCAACTTGCAATAATTGAGGGAAACATAAATTCTGCTCTCTATCAGAAAATCCTAAAGGAGAACGTTCGGTCATCAGTCTATGATTTGAAGCTCAAGCGCAACTGGATGCAGCAAGACAATGATCCAAAGCATAGGAGTAAGTCCACCTCTGAATGGTTCAAAAGAAGCTAAATTAAAGTTTTGAAGTGGCCTAGTCAAAGTCCTGACTAGAACCCGATTGAGATGCT
Source organism: Myxocyprinus asiaticus (assembly GCF_019703515.2). Classification (NCBI taxonomy): domain Eukaryota; kingdom Metazoa; phylum Chordata; class Actinopteri; order Cypriniformes; family Catostomidae; genus Myxocyprinus; species Myxocyprinus asiaticus. The sequence goes on from NC_059359.1 coordinate 38,069,903, forward strand.
GTGGCAGGACCTTAAACGGGCAGTTCATGCTTGAAAACCCTCCAATGTGGCTGAACTAAAGCAGTTCTGCAAAGAAGAGTGGGCCAAAATTTCACCACAGCATTGTGAAAGACTGATCTCCAGTTATCGGAAGCGTTTGGTTTCAGTTGTTGCTGCTAAAGGTGGCACAACCAGCTATTAAGTTTAAGGGGGCAGTTATTTTTCACAAGGATCATATAGGTGCAGATCATCATAGACTGTGCTCCAAATGGCATAACTCATCTTCCGAAGGGCACTTACAAGGGAGAACAGTCATGATAGTCATGCTGTAAAATCACAGAAAACAGAATTTCCAATAAAAATGATTAAAAAGGGAGTTCCAAATGACCCTTATTTTTGAGCCCTACACCTTTTAGCCTTTCTAAGCTCTCACAGTGGATGATAAAGTCTTTGAAGGGAATAGGGCATAAGGATGATCACTTCAGAATGGTACACACCCATAAACAGTGCTGCGAGAAGCGTGGGCTGGGTCGCTGATTCTGCATTATTTCTTTAAAACCTCTATGAAAACCCCCCTAATGTGTCGGTGATTAAACTAGTTTTAAAAAGGCTTTGTTTGTCTTCAGATGACAATATTTTAATCAGTAAGAACCCATTCCCACTGTATTTTAATTTAGCCCAACATAAAAAAGGTGTTAAAGTTTTTTTTGTAATATCAGTACGTTTACAAAATTTCAAATGACAAAATGTGCATTTTTATTAGAAATGTACTTTTTTTTGGGGGGGGGTATTTTCTCCCTTTTTCTTCCCAATTTGGAATGCCCAATCCCCAATGCACTCTAGGTCCTCGTGGTGGCGTTGTGACTCGCCTCAATCCAGGTGGCAGCGGATTAATCTCAGTTGCCTCTGCTTCTGAGACCGTCAACCAGCGCATCTTATCACGTGGCTTGTTGAGCACGTTACCACGGAGACATAGTGGGTGTGGAGGCTTCACGCTATTCTCCGCGGCATCCACGCACAACTCTCCATGCACCCCACCGAGAGCGAACCACATTATAGCGACCACTATAAGGGTTACCCCATGTGACTCTACCCTCCCTAGCAACTGGGCCAATTTGGTTGCTTAGGAGACCTGGCTGGAGTCACTCAGCACACCCTGGATTCGAACTCGCCACACCAGGAGTGGTAGTCAGCGTCTTTCCTCGTTGAGCTACCCAGGCCCCCGGAAATGTACTTATTTTTAATATTATTCATTTTTGTCCATTTAATTTTCATTTTATAGATACCCCCAATGATGCGTCCAACTCAGGTGCTGGTACGACCATCTGTAGAACTTGGTGGCACCGGTGCTACCACTCTCAAAAGTTAGTTTGGAGCCCTGCACTCAAGGAACTATGTTTGCCAGGTGCCAACCTCTGGTCAGTATCCAGTTTTATTCTATGGAAAAGAGCATCTTTGGACAATTCTGCTAAATAACTCCATTTGTGTTCCATGGAAGAAGCCAATAGAAAATGTAATGAAAATAACCGATTTGGAATGACATTTGGAACAAATTAAATTTAGTTTGTGGAGAGAGGGACTGCCGTTGGGTTTGCAGGATATTTTCCAATAATGCAGTGATGTCAATGTGTCAAATAAAAGCACATCTCTCAAAGCTTGACCTCTATTTTGTCAGGCCACCTACTCTCAGTGAAGTTGATTCTGCAGGAATTTGTATGCTCCGAGGGAGGCCGTAGACCACACTTTAGCTCTGGGCTTCTGAAGCTTATTGATCATCAGTGGATTTCACACTACATACAGATGGCAAGATTATCGACTGTCTCCTCTTTAATATGCCATCCAGACATTTGTGCGTTTTAATATGTAGTCAACACTGCAGATTCAGTTAGAAACGAGCAAACCAACCAGCTAAACTGTGCTTTAATAAGACTGATGGGTATGCTTTGGGATTTGTTTGGCTGTTTTAGTTTGTAACATAGTAAACTAAAAATGACCATTACACACAAACTCCTGCACCAGGGACTGTAGTTAATTAAAATTCTTGATTAGATTTAAATTGTACACTAATGCGCTCCTGTGTTACATGGACTACTAAAGTGTCTGGTTTCTTAAACAAGCAGTCCGAGGTGCCCTCATTGCCTGTGCAGATGAGGATATTAAAGACGTTTGTCTCTGAGGCTGCTCATTTCGATATAGAGTTGTTTATCAGGCCATTCACTGCCTCTCCCCACTACAAGCTGCCTTTCCTGCTTTAATGAGAAGTGATTGCCCCAACACAATTTAGATGTTCATTTTTGATACTTGGTGTGAAAACATTGGGGCCACTTTGTGTCATTTGCATATAAAGAGGTGGCCGCAGGAGCCAGAGAGCATCTGTTGTGGTCTAAACGTATATTAGATATACAATGGATAAAGGTGTGTTTGCATTTTACTCGTTCTTTGCTCTGGCCTTTTTAGATTGTCACCACACAAAGGCAACAACGACAATGAAAACTGTTGTTTATTTAATTGTAATTGCAATACCATATCATATTTAACAATCTAACTCCCTACTGTGGATCAGGAGGAAACATTGGGTATTTTCAGAGAAATTTCAGATGGGAAAGCTTCTAAATGCTTGTAAGATTGACAGAAAAAGTCCTTTTATGCATAAGAGATGCCAAAGAGGTCCAATATAACTGGAGAGGGCAATCTGTTTGCATTCTCATTCTTCTCATTCAAGCACTGGCAAAACCTATTATAAAATAATTTAATAACATATTTCAAATATTGCTTGCAACAATTATTTTGAGAAAATACTTCTTTTGAATGGCCCATAAATGGAGAAACATGTTATTTGCCTACATAATGGTGCACTTACGGCATCTAACATCAAGGAAAAACTGCCCATCCTTATCATTCAGACTTTGGTTGAAAGTAGGGCTGGGTATCTGTACGGATTTTCTGATTTGATTAAATTCTGATTTACAAGCTTTTTCGATCCAGATTTCGATATGATTTGATTCCATTCTGATTCATTTGGGTCTATTACAGTTAAAATGTCCTTTAAGCTTACTTTTGAAAGAAATTCTCTTTTAGCTAATGTTGTAAATTGATATAGGGAACTATTCAACTTTGTACATTCAGAAAATATACATTTTAAAAGTTAACAACAGTGCCCAAACTATGCTGTTCAATTGCTATTAATTTAACGGATATAATAATCAACACAACCAAAACTGAAGTAAACTTTAAGGTAAAAGTAAAAGATTGAAATCGGAAAATCTATAATAATAAAAAAAGACCAATTCCCACTACTTAGTAGGTCCTCGTGGTGGTGCGGTTACTCACCTCAATCCGGGTGGCGGAGGACAAGTCTCAGTTGCCTCCGCTTCTGAGACTGTCAATCCGCGCATCTTATCACGTGGCTCGTTGTGCATGACACCGCGGAGACTTTGCATGTGGAGGCTCATGCTACTCTCCGTGATCCATGTACAACTTACCTCGCGCCCCATTGAGAGCGAGAACCAATAATCGCGACCACAAGGAGGTTACCCCATGTGACTCTACCCTCCTTAGCAACTGGGCCAATTTGGTTGCTTAGGAGACCTGGCTGGAGTCAGGAAAATCTATATTTTTACTCTGCCCTAGTAGAAACTGGAAGAAAATACTATAATAATAACTGGAACAATATAAAAATTTTTCTGTTTATTAGTTGTGCATCAATACAGACAATACCATGGGATTCACCATTTCTGGGTACCGCTTTGGGCGGGCTTTTGCAGAAAGCACTTTTAGCAAGGTTTAGCCATCAAGGTGTCCATAAATTAGTCGAGTCTAGTTTTGGGAATAATTTCTTTTAAAACAGAGGCATGAGTAAACAAGTTAATTTTTAATGCTGTTTTGTGAACTCTTGAAGACAGAAGCATTTCTAGGCTGGGTGGATTTGTAAACTGCTTTTGGTGGTGGTCGTGTTGCCAGGCAGGCATTGGCAATTCAAATTCACAATGAACAGAAGAGTCACAGAGGGACAATTGGACTCCTGCACATCGCCAACATAATTTAGGGTCCTATGATTTCCGCGTTGCGGAAAACACGGATGGAATCGCGGAATCCATTGATAAAAACTGAATTAACTATAAAACACAGAATTTGACATATTTGGGATGAAATTAATGTATAAATGCACAATTATTAAAATTAAAATTGTGATATGCCCTATTGTGATGATTAAACCACAAAAGGCTGAGCTTTAATTAAACAAATAGCCTATTTTGTCTGCATAAGCTTCAACAGTAAGTTACAGTGAGAAGCCACTGCTTATACACTAACCACATCATTAACATCACGTGCGCTCTGTGTGTGTATTAATGATAGTAGTGCACCGATCAGGAAATTTGAGGCCGATACCGATCACCAATGTGCAGTTAAGTTTATGCCCCACACAGTAAAATTACATTAATTGTGAATTGCTAACATTTATTTGTATTGAAAACAGTTATAAATAGTTCTGTTGTCAGTATCAAAGGTCATTGTGACATACTGGCAAACAATAAAAACCACGAGGGCATCACACACAGCAGAGATATGCTCAAAAATAAGAAAGTGTCTATCACTAGCTCCAAAACTGCTCTTGAGGAATCATTTGTATTTATGATTTGTTTACCACCTTTGGTGTTTTATTGCAATACAAATCACTAATTATTAAGCAAATGCGTGAAGACGCGGTGCCGTTATTTAATGTTAAACAGTTATATCTGTTATTAGTGGCATTGCTACCAACATCAGTCTGATTAAAATTGGGATCCTCATTTAAATTGGGAATAGCGCTGAGATGAGTGACTGATGAGATATTGAGAGCGCGCTTGTTTCATTGACACCGAGAGCGCTCATGTTGAATGTTTTATGCCCGTTTGCAGTCTCTCCTCTCCGTTCTCACTGTGCAGCGAGTCAGAATAACTACAGTAATGACTTTAGAAAATGGGCAGCTTAATATTCATACGTTATTCTTACACGTTTAAAAAAAAAAAAATGGCATATTCATATAACTTACAACATGTCTGAAAGTTTACATTCGTAAATGCTTAGAATTGCCACCAACTCACACTCCAGAGGCCAAACTGTATGTTTCAAGGGCTGAGCAAGTGCTCATTCTTTAGAGTAGCAGTGAATGCATGCAGCAAAAAGATTGGCATGAGCGGCCTATCGGCGATCATGGATTGAAGACAAAAAAAATCGACCGATTTAGATCGGTGACCAATCGATCCCCCTAATCGATTGTTGCACCCCTAATTAATGACAAAGAGCAGATCACTTTATTCAATGTGAAGTGCAGCATATATAGACTATATATATTTATATAATTATAGCGAATTTAGCGAACTGTTTTCCGTAGGTGAGAAGTGAAGCTGTCAAAAACTTCTGGTTTTCCACCAAAATGCCAAAATAAAAGCTTCCTTTAACTAGTCGTGTGAAACTCAAAAAAAAAATATTTTACTTCGGTATAGTAAAATGTAATGTTCAGTGTAATTGTAGTATTAGTAATAATAAAGATGATGATGATAATAATAATAATAATATATCAATAATAATTATTATATTTAAGCAGGATCTTAAGAGTTTCATCACTGCTTTCATACTGTGTTGCTCTACTGTGCAGCACTGTATTTGACTATGATAATAAAAAAAATAAAATACAAAATTTGGGTTTTGGATTGTGCTGTGAAGATCACTATAGACGCTCTTAATAAAAAATAATGCAATGGTATGTTAAAAAGTAATTATTCTGTTTTCATTTAATTAAAAATTCTATTAATGAATTTGATTAGACAGGTTTTTTAATGATAAAATGTAATTAAGCTTTAAAACCCAGAATTCAGAGGAAATAAAATGGAAAACACAGAATTTGGGGAAAAATAAAACGGAATTTGGAAAAAAAATAAAACTGATTTCATAGAGCCCTAATAATTGGAGGTTAATCATCCAAGTGTCCTTTTTGATTTCTTCCACCCCTTGTTTCATGCTTACAAGAAGAATCTAAATAGACATACAGGCTTTACCGAATTACAGATTCTCGTTCCAGTCCTAATTTCCACTCTTTTGTGCCACTTTTTTTTTTTTTTTTATATTTCTAGGCATTTTTGGCCTTGATAGGCAAGTGAGACATGCAATGGTGGGGGGAGAGAGGGGGAATGAGATTGGGATATGACATAGGCCAGACTTGAACCTGTGGCATCTTAAGAGTCAGTCCCTCTAGGATTTTGCAATCTTCCGATTTCAAGAATGAATGGAAATTCAACCACTCATATAATTTTTGCAATTTTTTTTGCATAATCCGTGAATCTGAAGTAATCAGATCACTTTTGTTCATGTTTGAGAGCAGCAAAACAATGCTTGAAAAGCTTGGTGCAGTCGAGACATCTCCAACTGCACATCTGCCATTCTATTATCTTCACATAGGGTTGCCAACTGTCCCATATTAGCTGGGAAGTCCCAGATTTTGGCAGAAATTATGATGTCTCATTTGGGATGCCTAGTGTCTCATATTGTAGATGCTTGAGGAGGATCCTATTGCATTTACTATCAAATCCCTGTCTAAACTTTTGTGAGACCACAGACGGCGTGTGTACATCACAGCTATCTCATTTACTCTTCATGCGCTCTTCAGGTACTGCTCTAAATGCGGTGCGCAGTGCAGGCCAATGACTTTCAAAGTTCATTTGGAGTGCTCACATAAAGCCATGTCATGTATTAGCTTAATTAGTAACATATGATTAGAATTTAAAGTGCTCAATATTTGCAGTTATCTCAAATAAATTGGGTTGGAACAAATAATTGCTATCAGGCGACGTTATAATTGCAAGTCTAGATATTAATATATCAGTGTTTTTAGTTTACCATTTTATTATAGGTCTACTATGTTATTTTTAACAATATTAAAGTTTACTTGGATTGTCTGACAAACATTTTAATATAAAAAAATGAAGGGTCTTCAATTGAACTCTAGCCGTATCATGGGTGTCACCTCTTAAATGTTGGTATTTTTGTATGTATTTTTTTTCCCTTGCTAACTGCATATTTGTTTTTAGGACCCCCCCACCCCCCCGCCCTTAAGATAAAGCTTTTTAGTATCTACTGAGAAATGGTATTTGCTCCCTTTGAAGTAGTTTCTTCTTCAGCAGATAGACAGGAAACAGATGCCAGAGACACAGAGTGTTCAGCGGAAATCAAGTCTGAAATGCTCAGATTGGGGCGCTCGCATGCAGAAGACTTGATCGGGGTCGTAATAGTATTAGTGTTTGTTTCTCATAAAGGTGCTAAAGTGTGGGGGGGGGGGCGGATTATGAGTCTACTCGGGTAGCATGTAATGTGGAGAGGCAGCCCAGCTGCACAAGGTGCTCTTTAAGCCTATCAAGGGTTCAGCAGAACTGTGCATGTGCTTCAGATTAATATTCAGACTTTTTGTTTTGTTTTTTTAATGCTAGATCTGTCAACTGAATTTCATTTCTTTCTGAACCACTCCAGACACAAGCTCTCTTGTCTATTAAAGAGCACATGGCATACACCAGAGATGGAGCGCTGGGCCTTATCAACACAGATCTTGGTGCAGGCTGATTGTGGTATGTAGGGGGCTCGCTTGAAAGGGGCTCATTGCATGCATGATTTGACTGCATAGACAGACCAACTGAAATTAAAAGGGGAGGATGAAGTGCATGTTTTTCCATATGCAAATATGCTTATCCTGCCCCCAGATGTACACGATTGGTTAATTGTTTTGAAACTGAAAATGATCCACATCGCTGCGATTTGAAATTTGAACTTTTCTTTAGGTTTGTGTCGGAAAACCCACTTGTGTCTTGACATGCTGAGAAAAAACAAAAAAACAAAACCGTAATGTGTGCCATAATGATAAAGATGAAAAAAAATAAAGATGTTAGTCTGCTGTTAGTTTACATAGACCAACAACTGTAAAGAATAACAATTTAAAATAATTGTGCGGACAGAATGGAAGAACACGTACTGTGTGAATGGACCCTTACTCTGTGTGAGACTAGGCTTCCTTTTAGCTTAGATTTGAATGAGGGTAAGACCATTGAAGTGTACAAACGAATAAATGAGGATAATTTTTGGGAGTTAAGTTTAAAGGCCAAGAGGATCTTGTTAAAACAACATGAATAGATGAAATGTACGTTAGTAGGTCGTAGGGTTGCTCCGATACCAACATTTTGGCTTCAGTATGATACCAACCCTGGTACCTCCGGTATTGATACAAAATCGATACTTAGGCAACAAATAAATAGTCTCAGATTACTGATGAAAATATGCTGAAAAGGACTTCATTTAAAGAACTGCATACAGTTTTGCAGTTAGAAATTCTGTGTTTTTAATTAAACATTTTCAGGACTCCTTGTTTTATCAAAACAGTGATTAAACAAATGAATACATAAAACTTTAATCAAATGAAAATATGAAAATAAAATAAAAAAAATTGTGTTTGTGGTCAAAATAAAAAATTTTTTGTTTGGTCAAATAAAATGCTGCAATACAGAGATTCACAGTGTAAATTAAAACATTAATGAAGTAAATCTGATGGCACAAGGGCGCTACGGCTGAATCATAGTCTGCTGATATTCAGTACACTTGCTTTTTATGATATTGCTTGCATAATATATTATTATTATTATTTATTATTATCATTATTATTATTTTAATCATAGTTTTGATACTAATAAAACCATTTGTTATTAAATTGTTATAAGTTGTGTAATTGCTTTTATTTTGAATATTAAATGTTTCTATACAGTAGTAATATTTTTCTGTCACTATGTCTTTAATTTTAATGGTTAAACATTAAATCCAGTTAAACGGAGCTTTTATTTTGGTGGATACATTTTTCCGTTTTAAATTTTTGGTATACCGTGCAACCCTTGTAAGTCGAAAGTTCTTCTGCTGAAAACTTTCTTTGCTTAAAGCAGTGTTCAATACAAGTTAAGCTAAATCAACAACATTTTTGGCATTATATTGTTTACCACAAAAAATAGAGACTTGTCCCTTCTTAAAAAATAAAAAAATAAATAAAAGGCACAAATCGAGGTTACAGTGAGGCCAATTGTTGGAGGATTTAAAGGGAGAAATATGAAGTTTATAATTTTAAACAAGCACTTACATTAATTCCCATGTTAAAACTTGTTTTATTTGAGCTGGAAAGCTCTTTAAAAGTTGTTTTTACGGATGTTTTAGGGTTTACAGCATTACATCGTCATGGCAATGTAGCTGTAAAATTGGATATAACCTTACACAGAAAAGGTTAGTAATTTTATCACACTAAAATCATGTAAACATGCATATTGTTTACAACTTGTGACTATACTTTTGAAAACGGTGAGCATTTTAACATTTACAGATTGGCCCCTTCAATTCCATTGTGTTCCATTTTTTTGTCTTTTTTAAAAGGAGGGATGATTTGAAATAAATGTATTTGGTAATTAGCATTATCCCACGAGGTTGTGCATCAGTAGTGCAAGAGAGAAAGGGGACAATGCTTGATTTGATGCAAAAATGTGATATGGGATATGTCGCTTGTCAGTAATTCTGGTGTTCAATTCAGGGCACATAAACTTTCAGAAGCAACATGTCGATTTCTCGTGATCATGTTGAAATAAAAGCTAAACATACTGTAATGGAAAATGCAAAACAATCTGACCATACAGATTTTACTTAAAGTACCTACACTATATGTTTAAACAATACTGGATCATTGCACTCAGTATAAAATGCATGCAGTATTTTGTTTTAATATATTATCAAACTCATGTTCCATGTAAATTGGCCTAAAATGGGTCAGTAGTGTGAGAGGCAAAAAATCACACCAGCTTTAGGGTTGTCTTTCCCAGTCTGTTCTTCACAGCAACTCACCCATCCTCTTGTTCCCCCATCTTCCCTTTTTTCATGACACTTTTTTCCCTCTAGATTTTGGTCTGCTAATTGCTTTCCCCTCCCATTTAAATCAGAGCATTTGCTACAGCCCATGAGTTGCTTACAAGCATTTTATCCCAAAGGTGCTCTATTGCTCACAGCCTAAGTAGCTCTCATCATTCTGCATGCAGAATAAAGCTACACACATTAACATCCGTACTCTTAGTGTACTGTAATCTTTGTAATGTCTCATGCCCCACTGGTCAGATGTGGAGTGCTCAAACTGCAGACCTGCCCTGGCAGGTTAATACCTAGTAGGCAGTGTACACTTTTTCCATGAGTTAACAGCCTGGCTTAGATAATATATCAACATTTTGTTTTGCTACAGAAATATGATGTTTGACACGATGTAGTTAATTTTTGGGAAATAAGAGATTGATCACCACACAGAGTATGTGTGTGAAAAGGTCAAACAACTGACGCTAGCTGACAAAGGTCACATTTCACTTGTGTAATGTCTTATTAATGCAATCTTTACAGTTCACACTAGTCATAGCACCAGGCACAGATATATGCATTTGAAAATGTGTTTCCACTGCATAGGGATGTCAAAGGTACCAGTACTTTGGTACCAATTTGACTAAAAAAACAAAGCAAAAAACAAAAAGCCTCTGTAAAAAGCTTATGTAGTCATGATTAAGCAGTTTGCACTTTTCCTCTGTTGTTCACACACTCTTGTGCTTTGATAATCAGAGGATTTTTCAGAGGTAAAGAAAGCAAGGCATTGTTCGTTGCCAAGAGGATAGCTAGTGGGAAGCCAGTAGGCGTACTGTATACAGTACATGCGTGTAGGCAATATATTCACATCCTGTCCTGAATAGAGGTATACTGGTGGTGAAAACATGCACGCAAACAGTCTCTTTTGCTTCAATGGCGAAACTGTGTTGTTGTTAAGACCCTGTAATCAGAATCCAGCATTCACAAAAAATGCAGTGCTAGTATTTGCATGTGATTTGCATATAGCCCCTGCCGGCTGTTTGGAAAGCCAAGAGGCTAAATTCTATATTTATTATCCAGACCTTAACTAGTTTTTAGTTTTGTGTCATTTGCATCTCATTTGCATGGGCTCTGCATGACTGGGAATTTGGGGGTTAGATGACCTAAATTGTTTTAATTCTTGACTACTGAGAAAGCAACATCTAGATGATTATTAATTAAATTAGGCCACCTATACGCAGTAATAAATATACTTTAGGATTTTAAGCCAACAGAAGGGCACAACTGATAACGGACCGAGAACGTTTATAGATGTTCAGGTATGTGTGTTTTTCTATTTACAAGTCTCCCATGGCAACCACTGTTAAAAACAATGTGCTGAGGTTTGAGAATATACTTTGTCACAGAATACATCTGTGAGTAAGATTACCCCCCTTTATGCAATTCATTTGATTTATTTATTCTCTAAGTTGTTAAAAATGAATATGGATAATTTTTATAATAGGGCTGGGTGATATGGCTACAAAATTATAAAAGGATATTTTTTAGCCTATTGACAATATTCAATATACAGTTGTGCTCAAAAGTTTGCGTACCCTGGCAGAAATTGTGAAATTTTGACATTGATTTTGAAAATATGACTGATCATGCAAAAAAACTGTCTTTTATTTAAGGATAGTGATCATATGAAGCCATTTATTATCACATAGATGTTTGGCTCCTTTTTAAATCATAATGATAACAGAAATCACCCAAATGGCCCTGATCAAAAGTTTACATACCCTTGAATGTTTGGCCTTGTTACAGACACACAAGGTGACACACACAGGTTTAAATGGCAATTAAATGTTAATTTCCCACACCTGTGGCTTTTTAAATTGCAATTAGTGTCTGTGTATAAATAGTCATTGAGTTTGTTAGCTCTCATGTGGATGCACTGAACAGGCTAAATACTGAGCCATGGGGAGCGGAAAAGAACTGTCAAAAGACCTGCGTAACAAGGTAATGGAACTTCATAAAGATGGAAAAGGATTAAAAAATATATCCAAAGCCTTGAAAATGCCAGTCAGTACTGTTCAATCACTTATTAAGAAGTGGAGAATTCGGGGATCTCTTGATACCAAGCCAAGGTCAGGTAGACCAAGAAAGATTTCAGCCACAACTGCCAGAAGAATTGTTCGGGATACAAAGAAAAACCCACAGGTAACCTCAGGAGAAATACAGGCTGCTCTGGAAAAAGACAGTGTGGTTGTTTCAAGGAGCACAATACGACGATACTTGAACAGAAATGAGCTGCATGGTCGAGTTGCCAGAAAGAAGCCTTTACTGCGCCAATGCCACAAAAAGCCCGGTTACAATATGCCCAACAACACCTTGACACGCCTCACAGCTTCTGGCACACTGTGATTTGGAGTGACGAGACCAAAATAGAGCTTTATGGTCATAACCATAAGCGCTGTGTTTGGAGAGGGGTCAACAAGGCCTATAGTGAAAAGAATACCATCCCCACTGTGAAGCATGGTGGTGGCTCACTGATGTTTTTTGGGTGTGTGAGTTCTAAAGGCACGGGGAATCTTGTGAAAATTGATGGCAAGATGAATGCAGCATGTTATCAGAAAATACTGGCAGACAATTTGCATTCTTCTGCACAAAAGCTGCGCATGGGACGCTCTTGGACTTTCCAGCACGACAATGACCCTAAGCACAAGGCCAAGTTGACCCTCCAGTGGTTACAGCAGAAAAAGGCGAAGGTTCTGGAGTGGACATCACAGTCTCCTGACCTTAATATCATCGAGCCACTCTGGGGAGATCTCAAACATGCGGTTCATGCAAGACGACCAAAGACTTTGCATGACCTGGAGGCATTTTGCCAAGACGAATGGGCAGCTATACCACCTGCAAGAATGTGGGGCCTCATAGACAACTATTACAAAAGACTGCACGCTGTCACTGATGCTAAAGGGGGCAAAACACAGTATTAAGAACTAAGGGTATGCAGACTTTTGAACGGGTCATTTCATTTTTTTCTTTATTGCCATGTTTTGTTTTATGATTGTGCCATTCTGTTATAACCTACAGTTGAATATGAATCCCATAAGAAAAAAAAGAAATGTGTTTTGCCTGCTCACTCATGTTTTCTTTAAAAATGGTACATATATTACCAATTCTCCAAGGGTATGCAAACTTGAGCACAACTGTATATTGTATAGGGCTGCAACTAACCATTATTTTGATAATCGATTAATCAAACGATTATTAGAAGGATTATTCGACTATTTGCAGTCATTTCAACAATTAATCATTAGCTCTTAACTGATTTATTTAGCTTGTGCCCCGATTTGAAAGGTTGTTTCAAACGTGTTTACTAACAATAAAGAGGACAAAATCATCTTTTAAAAATATCTCTAAATGACATTCACTGAATTAAGGTGGGGGGGCGGACGTTTTAAGTTTAATTCAGTTAAGAAATTCACTGCAAAAAATCCTATTGTTATCAAGTGTTTTTGTCTTGTTTTCCATTTAAAATTGTCTAAAAATCCTTAAAACAAGATACATTTACTTGAGAAGCAACATATAAAATATTTAGATTTGCTTTAAGAGAGTGTATTTTCTTTCACTTGGTTATACATCTGCGAGTGCAGTAAAGACAAAATATACTTATATTCAAGATGTATTCTCTAAAAGCAAGTCTTAATATCTTATGCTGCTTCTCAGGTGAATGCATCTTATATTTTAAAATATTTGTATTTGTAATATTATATTCAACATTCGCAGATAACAATTTTTTCTTCTGCAGTATAGCTGCTAATGAAAATGTACATTGTTTTAAAAGAGTTTTAGATATTTATATTGGAAAACAAGCCAACACAAAAACAAATCAATGTATTTTTTTGCAGTGTATAATGGGGCGAAGACTACCTTCTCTCACCTTTCTGTTCACTTCAATCCATCTTTAACTCACAAAAAAATAAACTCTCTTATTAATAAAACTGCGTATTGCCAATTTTCTTCACGATAATAAATGCACAGTGACACAGATTATGATTCAATAAGTCGCGAGCCATCACGTTATAATCTAGCTGCATTAAGCGTGCGTGCTCAAGGGATGAGCGTCATCGCGACAGAGTGTACATCAGTCGGATGCAGTTTCAATCTCTCCCCCTTAGATCAGGACACTTTGCACAACTCATAAGAGGCGCTGACCACACAGAGAATGGCAGAAATGCCAGTTTCAGAGTTTGTAGTTATTTACTTGATCTGCTTCCATATTATTTGAACTTTAATAAAGCTATAATGCATTAAATATATCTGCATTTAAGATGTAACGCCGGGGTGTTTCCTTTAAAGAGCTCCGGCTCCGCTTATTCCACAACGAGAGTGCTTCTGTATTTACTTATGTTTTTTTATTTTTTATAATTCCCTCATACTTTGCGATCTACGTCACCTGAAGCTGTGTAGGTTTAGAGGGCATCTGGACTGTGAGCTGTGTAATTCTTCCTCTCCTCAGTCAGGCACGAACTGCAGTTCTGTTCTCGTGTGCCATCATTAGAGTTGAATGTGATCTCATGTTATGTTAAATGAGATCAAACGACTGTTCGACAATGAAAAGTTTTTGTATAAAATGTATTGTCGACGTTGTCGATTAACGTCGACTAATTGTTTCAGCTCTAATACTGTATGTGTCAAGGTGGTGTTTGGCAAATTTCAGCCATGCAGAAATGTTTTTGTTGTTAAGCAGTGGCTTTCTTTTTGGTGTCCTGCCATGGACACCATGCCTGTTTAATGTTTTCCATATAGTAGACTGATGAACAGAGATGTTAACCAGTTCCAATGATTCCTTCAAGTCTTTAGCTGTCAGGTTCTTTTTTACCTCACTGAGCATTCTGCGGTGTGCCATTTGAGTCATCTTGGCTGGACGGCCATTTATAGGGAGAGTGGTCACAGTACTAAACCATCTCCGTTTTTAGACAGTTAATCTAACTGTGGACAGATGAATATCTAAGCTCTTTGAGAGAACTTCTGAGATCTCTTTTTTTTTTTTTTGTAAGGCATGGTCCACGTCAGCAGATGCTTCTTGTGAATATCAAACTCAAAATGTTTGAGTGTTTTTATAAGTCAAAGTAGCTCAAACCCACACTTCCAATCTGTTTTTTTTTTTTTTTTTTTTTTTGGTGGGTTTTCACCCAATTTGGAATGTCCAATTCCCAATGTGCTTAAGTCCTCATGGTCGCATAGTGATTCGCCTCAATCCGGGTGGCGGAGGATGAATCCAAGCTGCCTCCGCTCCCGAGACCGCCAACCTGCGCATCTTATCACGTGGCTTGTGGAGCAGGTTGCCACGGAGACATAGCGTGTGTGGAGGCTTCACGCCATCCACCGTGGCATCCACGCTCAACTCACCACGTGCCCCACGAGAACAAACCACATTATAGGGACCACGAGGAGGTTACCCCATGTGACTCTACCCTTCCTAGCAATTTGGTTGCTTAGGAGACCTGGCTGGAGTCATTCAGCATGCCCTGGGATTCGAACTAGTGTACTCCAGGGGTGGTAGTCAGCGTCTTTTACCACTGAGCTACCCAGGCCCCCCCAATCTTGTTTCATTAATTGGATGCCAGGTTTGCCCACTCCTGACTCTAGCTTTTGTTGACATCATTAGCCTAGGGGTTCACATACTTTTTCCAACCTACACTGAATGTTTGAATGATGTATTCATTATGTACAAGAACAATACAATAATTTGTGTGTTATTAGTAAAAACAGATTGTGTTTGTTCATTGTTACTTTAGATGAAGATCAAACCAGATTTTAAGTCATATTTATACATAAATGTGGGCAATTCTTTCCACTGTATATATATTTTATATTGTCAGCAAAATCAATGCGATTATTCTGAATATTCAATAAATTGCCAAGTCCCATTTGAACATGGCCAAACCTGTAATGCAAAAAGCACTCTGGACACTACAGAGCTCTAATCCAGTGTCAGGGAACAGGCCTGGCAAGAATATCATGACACAGTAGAACAGTAGGATGGTAAAATCATCAATGCCTGGCTGGACTTGCACTTACAGAGACACAGGGTGCTGATGAGGACCTATGGCCCACTCTGCCGAAGAGTTTGTCTTGTGGCACCTTTGTTTTCCAGTGCACACACCCCACAGTTGAACCTCTATACATGGCTAAAAGAGGCTGTGGGTAAAACTGGCAATGCAATGCTTGTCAGTTTGCCCTTGTTCTTGCTGAAATGCTGCCTCAGGAATAGGACCTAGTCCGGTATTCATCCAAGGGCACTTCAGACAATCTAGGAGCCTGCATGCCTTTCTTTCACTCTGTTTCCTTCTATTTTACTTTGTATTCCGTCTCTCTCTGCCACAGAGACTTAAATCTTTCATAGTTGCAGAGGACTTCAAAGGCAGTCTGCCCACTTTATCTTTTGTACCTGCAGCAGGTGAGTGCTCTGAGCAGGTGGTTGGAGGGAGGGTCGATTGGAAGGTCTCTACTGTGGGAGTGGTGTAAGTTTAAACCACAGTCACTGTGAAAAGATCACCTTGACATTGCACACAATGGGGCGAGACACTACAGAGTCCCTGTCACCTGTCTCAGCCCAGGGAGACATGAAGAGAAATAAGACTCAATATTTACCTTCTTTCATCGTTGGCATTCAAGCATCACCCGTGGATCCTGCATGCTTCGTGATGCATCGAGGATGAAAGCTTGCTCATGAATTCTGAAGTCTACTTCCTTTATGTGTTGCTTTTTTGTTGACATTTTGATGCATGCTCTTCTAACTCCTTGACAGCCAACAAGAATCCTCTTGAAAGGCTTATCAGTCAAACCCTGACAATGGTATTGCAGGAAAGTAACAATACCGTGTTCAAATTATTAAAGAATTTCAGCTGTAAGATTAAAAAAAAAAAAAACATCTTGTTTTGACACATGATGATTTAAACTTCTGCCTTGACCCAGTTTGGAAAAGCCATAGGCACCTGTCTGGCAAACACTGTACGCCTCCCAACCTAGTGTATAATGCAACACTTGCTATCAAGCAAGCATCTTTTTTGTCCTCCTACTGTGAAAGATGAGTCCATCTTGCACCTGCTGGTAATACTATCATCCTTCCTTTTTGTCAAAGCCACAGTCTTGCACCTTGGACTTCGGAGAGCATGCTGGGAACAGAGAGGTCTTTGGGGGATGCATGATTTACTGGTCTTCTCACTCAGCTCTGATGCTGGGAGGACATTCTACCTAACTAATAAAATAAAATTCCTCTTGTGTTATGCAGTCCCTTCTCTCCAATGGGCATTGTCACCCATAATGAACAAAACAGTCTTTTCTCTAATATCCTGTATTGTTACACCAGCAGACAATGAGCATGTTGGAAACATCCAGAATCTTCCAATAAATCCTGCACAATAATATAATAAACACTTGGGTTAAGTAGGATCATTTTAGATGTTGCTTAGGAGGTCTAACTTTCGAGGTTTGCAAGAGAAATACTTGGTCACTTCCTGTATATCTGGTATCCCAAAATTGTAGTATACGGTGTTAAGATAAAGTGTTTAGAAATGGTTGAAGGAACGAAAATGGTCTATGAGAACAGACAATGAAGTTGAGCAGAACTTATTCGAAAATTAAAACTAAATCCCTTTCATTTGTTCCATTGTAAAAACATTTGCTGCTTTTTCAACGTCGGGTAAAACGGTTCTGAGCACAGTTCTTAATGGTTCGTAATGACAAAAAAAAAACAAAAAAAAAACATAACCTTGCCAATGTGCTCGGATCTGTATGTAAGGGCACTGTTCTGCAATGAGAACCATTGGCCCAATGGTGGAAAAGCTCCTGTTTTTAAATGCAGGTAACCAGATAATTATTTAATTCCCATAATTTTTCAAGACACTTAATGTTCACAGTAAACTTCTAGAATTACACCATTTTCTTAGCTTAGCAAATGTTACTAACCATTCTTTTTTTCATTGTACCTCACAACTGATTGGAAAGGAGACTTTCCAAATGAGTTTCTTCTCAAAATGAAGCAAAGTGAAAAACATTTATTTTCCAAAGATCCCTATTAAGATATGAACATCAAGAAGGTTCCAGCAATCCTGGGGCTGGTTGAACCAATAATCTGTAATTTACAATTTAGACAAGTTATAGCGTTAATAGGCACTTGTTAGGCATATATGGTGATGTTAACATTTATACCATTTACATTTAATAGAGAGAACATATATCACACACACACACACACACACACACACACACACACACACACACACACACACTACTGGTCAAAAGTTTTGAAACATTTACTCATTCTTTATTATAATTTTTTTTTCACATTTTAGAATAATAGTAAAGTCATTAAAACTATGGAATAACATAAATGGAACTATGGGAATTATGTTGTGACTAAACAAAATCCAAATTAAATCAAAACTGTGTTATATTTTAGCATCTTCAAAGTAGTCACCCTTTGCCTAGAATTTGCAGACATGTACTCTTGACATTTTCTCAACCAATTTCTTGAGGTATCACCCTGGGATGCTTTTTAAACAGTATTGAAGGAGTTCCCATCTATGTTGGGCACTTATTGGCTGCTTTTCTTTATTATTTGGTCCAAGTCATCAATTTCAAAAACAATTAAATTTTAGTTTTATAATGAAATAAATTAATATAGTGGCACAATTATATTTTTGTCTACAAAACTAATTTCAAACATTTAAGCATATGCCTTCAGATCAAAAGATTTTTAAGATCATGAGAAACATTTCATCAAGTGTTTCAAAACTTTTGACCGGTAGTGTATATAAAACTTCTTGGTGGCTCTTCAGCATTAAAACCGATCTCTGTGCATTTTCCAGTGTGTGTCGCCCAGGACATTGAAATGAATAAATATCAATGTTTTCATCCGGTTGTAGTAGTACAATATTTATTTATTGTCCCTTATTAATTTTAGATACAGTTCCACTTAACTGATGATGGTGCCACAGATGGCCGCCTCAGTGTGGAGCTCTCCAATTCTTTAGTTGTTTTTATTTGTTTGTTCTGTTTTTAGTCATTTTCACTTCTGTTTCTATTCGCTTTTTTATTTTTATTCTATTTAAAAAAATATATATTATCTCTGTCTTGTTGTTGTGTTGTTTGTGCACTGGAAGCTTCTGTCACCAAGAAAAAATCCTTGTATGTGGAGCATACTTGGCAATAAAGATCTGTCTGATTCTGAACATTGTTTACAAAGTTTTTTACTTGCCATATTTCAGTGGATTTAATTTTACATCAAACAGTTATGTGAGGCAAACAAGGTTTGAACATCAGTATAACAATATAAAAACTTTTGTGTACAAATGTAATGTTTGCTTATTGGATCTATTAAGTTATACTTCATATGCGACTACACATTGCTTTACGGGAGGTTATTACTAACTAGCTGAGTCTTGACTTAAGAATAGGTTGTGCATCCAATATTAAGCACTGACATGGTACAAACAATCCAGTAGTTGGGTCATTCCTGGGGATTAGTAAAATTGTATTCCCCAGACTTTTTAAAGTAGTGGTTCATTAAAATTAAATGTTGAAAGCTTTTTACAAGATGTTGATATGTCCATTTATAATGAATAAAAAAATAAATTAAAAAATGACTATTAAAATAATCTTTATCATAAAATAATGTATTTATTCTATTATAAACCAAGGCAATTCACTGAATTTGTACCTAGAAAAAAAATTATAAAATGTGCACACTATCTTTAATTTTTTTCATTAATGTACACATATACAGTATTTGTGTTCTTTTGCTGAGAAAGGTTTTTTACCAAAAAAAGAAAAACAGGCAATAGTTTTGTCCCTTAGTCTGAACTCAACCCCGTCACCAACCACTTTCAGCCCATACAAATTTGGGTTCCACCCAAATGTGACTTAATTAACCAGAAGTGACATCATTCAGCTTTCTTCAACAGCGTGGTGCACAGACGGGTAAGAATGTCATAATTTGTATTTTAAAGTGTATGATAGTCAGATGGGTCTTGTCAAGTTCAACAACTCAACCCCGTCACATGAAATACAGTGTGTGTGTGTGTGTGTGTGTGTGTGTGTGTGTGTGTGTGTATATATATATATATATCACACACTCACCGATCAGCGACAACATTAAAACCACCTGCCTAATATTTTGTAGGTTCCCCTCATTCCGCCAAAACAGTGCCAACCCTGTCCAGCAGGACACCACGAAGAAAGTGCCAGCCCAATCTCTGAATAGCATTCTGAGATGATATTCTTCTCACCACAATTGTACAGAGTGGTTATCTGAGTACCGTAGACTTTGTCAGTTCAAACCAGTCTGGCCATTCTCTGTTGACCTCTCTCATCAACCATGCATTTCCATCTGCAGGACTGCCACTCACTGGATGTGTTTTTGTTTTTGGCACCATTGTGAGTAAATTCTACAGACTGTTGTGCGTGAAATTCCCAAGATATCAGCAGTTACAGAAATACTCAAACCAGCCCATCTGGCACCACATTCCTCCAAACATAAAGATGGTCATTATGGCCAAACAGTTCCAATTTTGTTTCATGAGACCAGAGGACATTTTTCCAAAAGGTAAGATCTTTGTCCCCATGTGCACTTGCAAACTGTAGTCTGGCTTTTTAATGGTGGTTTTGGAGCAGTTAATTCTTCCTTGATGAGCAGCCTTTCAGGTTATGTCGATATAAGACTCGTTTTACTAGATATGTGTCTTCCCGTTTCCTCCAGCATCTTCACAAGGTCCTTTGCTATTGTTCTGGGATTTATTTGCAATTTTCGCACCAAACTACGTTCATCTCTAGGAGACAGAATGCATCTCCTTCCTGAGTGGTATGATGGCTGTGTGGTCCCATGGTGTTTATACTTGCGTACTATTGTTTGTTCAGATGAACGTGGTACCTTCAGGCATTTGGAAATAACTCCCAATGATGAACCAGGTAGAGGTCCACAATTTTCTTAGCTGATTTCTTTTGATTTTCCCATGATGTCAAGCAAAGAGGCACTGAGTTTGAAGGTAGGCCATTCTCTGTTGTGACCTTAAGACATGCCAGTCTATTGCATACTTTGGCAACTCAAAAACAAACACAAAGACCATGTTAAGCTTCATTTAATGAACCAAATATCTTTCAACTGTGTTTGATATAATGGCAAGTGATTTTTCTAGTACCAAATTGGCAATTTAGCATGATGACTCAAGGATAAGGTGTTGGAGTGATGGCTGCTGGAAATGGGGCCTGTCTAGATTTGATCAAAAATTATTTTTTCAAATAGTGATGGTGCTGTTTTGTACATCAGTAATGTCCTGACTATACTTCGTGATCAGATCACAAATTTCCTTCTGAAACAGCAAAATCTGTACATTATTCCAAGCTTTTTGCCACCTGTGTGTGTGTGTGTGTGTGTGTGTGTATGTATATGTATATGTGCGTGCGTGTGTGTGGATATATGTATGTGTATATGTATGTATATGTGTATATGTATGTATACACGTGTGTGTGTGTGTGTGTGTGTGTGTGTGTGTGTGTGTGATGTATTAATTTCATACATGCTATTTGGTCTTCTGTACTAAACCACACAAGGAACAGTGGCCTTTTTGATAAAAATACACAACTCCGTCATGCACAACCCTGTCACACACGGGGCTGAGTTATTCACTAGATTTATGAATATTGTAACAAAAATATTGAAAAGTCAATATATTATACATTACAAATTCTATATATTTACTTCAATGAAACATGGTGTTAAAAATATGTCGGTGCAGGAGCTTAGTGGTAGGAGTTTAGGAGTGCTGTGATGGGGTTGAGACAAGAATGATAACATTTGATCATTAAAATAGGAACACAATTAAAAATCAATGTATTATTTTCTGAGCACAGCCTACCACAATAAGTTGGGGTTTTAGTTAAAAAAAATTATTTATTTTTTTTAACAAAAATGAGACCAAAGACACACAATTTACCTAATTGTAGCTTCATCACATAAAAATGAGAAAACTGCCATAAATGTTATATTTGTAGTCATTAAATTTGTAAGAGGGACACATGAGCAGTAGGTACATGATTATTTTATAACAAGTATTGTGTAGAATCATTTTCAAACCACTTCCATTATGTGGTTCCACTTCCATTAAGTCAGAAAAAAAATAGGAAATAATGAAAGGACTTTGATAAATGAGCTGGGAAAATATGATATGTTGGATGTGCATGATGTTGTGGAGTATTCAGACAATTAATCAAATGTAGTTGAATTTTTTTACCGAATCCCAGGAATCACCCATTTACTAAGCCCTTAGTGTGTATTTTACATCTCAACTTAAGTGAGACCTTACTCACAGCTGGTGCAACCCTACTAAAGCCCGACCGATATGGGAATTTTGAGGCCGATACCTATTTTAGAGGGGGAAAATTCACAGATTACCGATCTGGTGGCCGATATAGTTAATTTTGAAAACAGATCTTTTCTATGTGGATTGTGCACCGATTTTGTACTGATATGACTGATATTTCCCGGACTTTCAGCTTCATCATACCACGTTGGTGGAATGACCTTCCCAACTCCATCCGTGAAGCTGACTCACTCTCTGTCTTCAAAAAACGACTAAAAACACATCTTTTCCATGAGCACTTAACCAGTCATTAAAAAAAAAAAAAATAATTCTGTTGCACTTTATTCTATTTTGAATACTATTATGATGCTAATGATACTTTGTAATACAGCACTTTTTATACCACTGTCTCCTAAGATGATTCGCTTATGTTTTCCTCTCTTGTAAGTCGCTTTGGATAAAAATGTCTGCCAAATGAATAAATGTAAATGTAAATGACTATGCAAAGGTTCTCAGAAGGCTGCTTTCTTAAATATTTTTATCAAAGAATATTTGACATTATTATTATACATTTTCAACAAATTCTAGAAACAAACACTGTAGAAAATAAAGAATAAATAAAAATACAATAAATAGCTAAAACATCAGTACTGTATGTTCAGTATCAGTCAGTTGCTGACCATTTAAATAAAAAATTTATAAAAATTATAGCTGTATGTTTAGTATCAGTCAAATGCTGACCATTTAAATAAAGAATAAATTCAAATAAAATAAATAGATAAATAAACATCAGTAGTACTGTTTAGTATC
The DNA here is from genome assembly GCF_019703515.2 of Myxocyprinus asiaticus. Classification (NCBI taxonomy): domain Eukaryota; kingdom Metazoa; phylum Chordata; class Actinopteri; order Cypriniformes; family Catostomidae; genus Myxocyprinus; species Myxocyprinus asiaticus. The sequence continues at coordinate 38,092,936 of NC_059359.1, forward strand.
AGTCAGTTGCTGACCATCTGAATAAAAGAATATGTAAAATAAAATAAATAGATAAATAAATATCAGTAGTACTGTTTAGTATCAGTCAAATGCTGACTATTTTAATAATGCCAGTCAATTAGGGGCAGGTTGAAAAACAAGAAGCACAGCTTCTCTGCAGTTACACCTGCCGAGTCAAGAGATAGACAGCGGCAGTGGAGTTACACTGTATTCTGCTATACAAGTTCAGGGGAAACTTTCAATGGTGGAAAACCAAATTTCTAAATATGACATTTTATAAATGACATGACTGGAATTGCTCAGTTGAAGGGGGCACCAAACTGCAAATCCTGAACAAATTGGTGAATACATGTTTACACATTAGCTTCTACTCAGCAGACAAGGTATGAAAGTAGCTACGTGGTTAGCTAGTTAGCAATAAGCTCGTTATCACGGAGAGTAAAAGATGGACATGTTCATTTACTTTCCAGCATTGCATCTCACCAACTAGGTAACAACATAGCGTGAAATTTACACTCAACAGACACAATCCACCACCACACCGTTATCTGCTGAGCTGCAAAAAGATGCTCTGCTGTTTACCTTTCAATCTGCTGTGTTACTGACTGCACTGACAAACTATAGCTGGCTAACATAGCAAACAGATGTGATAAACATGAGTGACATGGTTGTCAGGGACAGGACTAACATTATAATAGTTATATTGAAAAGGGAAAATTATGGGGTCATTGTTTATTAACTTTCCAATATGTATTTCACAAACTAGTTAGCAACTTACTGTGAAGACACTGCTTAACTCCGCACTGTGTGCAGAACCACTGTCAGCTTAGCTCTGTTAACATTGGTGTCGGAGCACACTCTGCTGGACAAACTATGTTATGACACCAATTCTAAATCACCCTAAGCATTGTTTTCTGCATTATATGTTCTGAAAAAAGTTTTCATATCCGCGAATATCGGAAAACATATACGCCGATACGATATATCTGTGAAAGGCTTATATCGGCTGATAATATCAGATGGGCACTAAACTGATGATTGATGGCCTACCTGCTTGATTATGTATACACGGGTATGGATGTCATCTAGAACTGAAAGGTTAACTCTGGTAATTAAAGCCAACAGATTACTTGATGACAATATGGAGATGATTGAAGACAATGGGGATGGTGCACAAATCCAGAGGGTCCTGAAATATACTAATGGACTTGCGCTGCCCTACCCCTGGCAGTCCCAATGGCAGTTAAATTGGACAACAGCTGGCGTCTTTATTTAATGCTCGCTCTGTTTGCCAAGCAAACTGACAGGTGCACTTTTTATTCAAATCCCTCCCACTGTCTGAATACAACCTGTCAGTGCTTTGCAAACAAAAACAATCATATACAGTACGTAATTACTTGTATGTAAATATTTGCCATGCCTGTTATTGTTGCTTGCCTTCAACGGCAGGTATGTCACAATATCAAAGGCCTGACAGAGTTCTGCAGTCACCTTGAGAGAGAGTTATCCTGAAGTACTGTTACACTGCATGACTGGTTATGATCACAGCATGAAATCATAAATAACAAGGTTTTGTTTTATGGCAAAGATTACTTGCAGAGTTTTTTTTTTTTTTTTATCTGGGATGAATTTATGCATAGTAGGCATGAGTGATAATTTAGAATAAAAAATAAGCTCCGCTAGGTGTTCTTTTTCAGTCTTTGTTAAAGAATGATGTCTAATGATCTTAAGGTATAATATTAATGGATTGCATATGTTCAGCTGACAGAATAAATGCTATTACCCTTACAGAGGCTCCTTGTAGTCTTTCGCTCCTCTCTTTGTCCTCTCTTCTGTCCCCTGAGTGAGCTTATTACTCTGGAACCATTGTCTTAATCACTCCTGAGATAAAGCAGTCTTCATTAGCTTGGCATACACTGTCCGTGGCCCAATGGGCTCTGTAATAACTATCCAATGAGGAGGTTTGATGACTTAGATGATGGAGGCATTACACCACATCGCTGCAAACCAGAACGCTTTAAGCCAAGGCTAAAATTAGAGGGTTAGAGTGGCCTCTACTTTTTGCCCTTCACACTAATAAACTCTTATCCTTGTTGTGTCCCTGCCAATGTTTGGCAACTTGCTGCAGAAGTTAGCCCATGATGCTCTGCTTTCAAGGCTTATGATGAACTATGAGGATAGCTTCTCATATTCCGTTAAGTTTCAGTCTACTCTTCGTTTCAGGGATGTTCTGTCAGAACTTTGATATGGTTTTCTTTGGAAATAATTGGAAATGCTGGTCGAATAATGTGCATGTAATAATACCAGCGATCTTGAAAGCTTATCTAAAAAAAAAAAAGAAGTTTTGAGATAATACCATGTTTTTCTACTTTAGGTTTTTAGACTAGAAGAATGTGCGGTTATACTCTAAACTAGATTTGACCATTCAGTTCTCATGCAAAACTGTCGGAGAACATTCGTCATGATTTCTCAACTTTCAGTAATGGTAACATGATGCCACTTTTCTTAAAGAGTTTTGGTTGTTGTGTTGTAAAACAGACAAAGATCAAATTTAAAAGTCTAAGTGAAATGCAGACTTTACAAGGATGTTTTAGGTTTCCTGTGGCTAGGGCCTCTAAACGCTGCTATGCCTAATTTGGCACATTATTAAACAAAATACTTCTTGCCTGTAAGGTGATTGACTCGGGAGATAAGAGTACTGTCATGCTCCTTGTACTCTAAGTAGTTTTATCCTGTAGCAATTCTTGTGAGTTGAGTATAAAATTTAAGGTTTTTGGCAGAGTTGCTGCTTTTTGCTGTGATCTGCAGTTTTGAGACATACGCTTCTCTGTGCCACATGGTAGGAGGTTCGTTTTGTCAATTGGCAGCATGAGTTCTCCTGGTGTTGGGCTATGGTTTAAAAATCTAAGGACACATCCACATTAATATGTTTTAATTTGAAAATGCATTCATTTCACTGTGTTTATGCATCTCATCCACAATAGAATGACATTTTCATTTCAAAAACACACCCCATTACAGCATACATTTGAAAACGATGACGTTAGGTAACTGAATGCTACAACGATGAGCCAAAACGTTATGACCACTCACAACTGAAGCTAATAGCATTGATCATCTTTTAACAAGGCCACATGTCAAGGTCTTGGTAGATTTAGATGGTAAACGAGCAATCAGTTCTTGTAGTCAATGTGTTGAATGCAGGAGAAATGGGCAGGAGTAAAGACCTGAGCGGCTTTGACAAGGGCAAAATTGTTATGCCCAGACGTCTGGGTCAGAGCATCTCAGCAAGGCTTGTGGGGCACTGCCAGTCAGCGGTGGTGAATACCTACCGACAGTGGTCCGAGGAGGGACAAACCACAAACCGGCGACAGAGAGTTGGGTGCCCAAGGCTCATCGATGCTCGAGGGCAATGAAGGCTATCCCGTCTGGTCCGAACTGACAGAAGGTCTACTGTAGCACAAGTCCCATAAAATGTTAATGATGGTTACGGGAGGGATGTGCCACAACACACAGTGCATCGCACCCTGCTCTGTATGGGGCTGCGTAGCCGCAGACCTATCAGAGTACCCACGATGACCCCTATGCACCGTCGAAAGCTCCTACAATGGGTACGCTATTGTCAGAACTGGACCTTGGAGCAGTGGAAGAAGGTCACCTGGTCCGATGAGTCCCTTTTTGCTTTAACATCATGTGGACGGCCGTATACGTGTGCACCATTTACCTGGGGAAGTGATGGCACCAGGATGCACTGTAGGAAGAAGACAAGCCAGTGGAGGGCATATGATGCTCTGGGTAATGTCCTGCTGAGAATCCCTGGGTCTGGCCATTCATGTTATTACAAACCACCCGTCTCGAGGTAGAGTAACATGAAGGGGAGGCCACACGTGGATAAGATTTAAGCAAAAATATTATTTATTATAAAGTCAAAGTAACAATCAAAATATGTAAAAAATCAAAGCAAACAAATCAAGGTGCTTGGAAGGGGAAGCCAACACACTGGGGAGAAGGGCCTTTATATAAGCCTCTCAATCCAGTACTCATCAGTTAACTCATTGCACCTGCTTCTAGACTCCACCCTGGAAAATAGACGATGCCATCTGGTGGACAAAAATAGCACCTACGCACAGGGCCGTAACAATGTGGACATCAATTTGACATGTGCCACCAACCTAAACATAGTTGCAGACCAGGTACACTCCTTCATAGCAATGATATCCCCTGATGGCAGTGGCCTCTTTCAGCAGGATAATGCGCCCTGCCACACTACACACATTGTTTGGGAATGGTTTAAGGAACATGATGAAGAGTTCAAGGTGTTGCCCTGGCCTCCAAATTCCCCAGATCTCAATCCAATTGAGCATCTGTGGGATGTGCTGGACCAACAAGTGTGATCCACAGCGGCTCCACCTCGCAACTTATAGGGCTTGAAGGATCTGCTGCTAATGTCTTGGTGCCAGATACCACAGGACACATTCAGGGGTCTGGAGAGTCCATGTCTTGGTGGGTCAGAACTGCTTTTGTGGCATGCGAAGGACAAACAGCATATTAGGCAGGTGGTCATAATGTTTTGGCTCATCAGTGTAGATTTCAGTAAAAATGGAATAGTGTTTATATGGTCTAAAGTGCACATTTTATAAAAGCCCTAAACAATTTGGTCTAATGCTGCAATTTAACCTCTTCAACTCTGAGGCATTTTTGGGCTTCTGCCTGCAATTTTTCATGCTCAAATTTAAAAGCTCACCAATTACACACACTGTGGACTTATTGCTAACAATTTTTTACAAATTTTTATCACCTTCCTTCACAAACTGCCAATCTGAAATGTAGGTGGTGCTCTAATGCATTTTAGCCTTCACAGATATACTCGTCCGTAGATATTCAGTCAAAGTTTCCGTTCACGCACAACCCCCATTGTTTCATTCCGTCTCCCCTTTGTGATGATGTATAACATTTTATCATTAATAATAGTCAGTAACATATATTTCCAATGAGTTGTTTAGCATGCTTTTCCTGCTGGACATCTTATTTTGTTCTGTACATCTAAGATATAACATTGGTTTATTCATATGAGCAAGATCAAAGACAAAATGGCTCATTTTTTAGACAGCCGCTTAAGGTAAAAGCACATAGTTATACAGTTTTTAGCTTACAACAACAGTGATCTGCAAATAAGAGACTTTTGTGTTTGATGTTTTACAGAAATCATATTTCACTGTGATTCTTTTGAAAATCTTTCGAACTGTGGTATTAGGGCAACAAAATAAACAGTCACATTCCCGAGTATGAGAGCTTTCATTTGATATATGATTTGTCTATCTACGTAATATTTGGAATACTTTCTACCTTTTTTCTACCACATGACCTCTAGGCAGCGCTGATTTGCAACGTACATTTTTTTTTTCAGGCCTTATTTTGTAATTTTATGTAGCAAATGCAGAAGTGTAAATGCAGACTTATGAGCCTGATAGGGGTATGTTTTGACCAAGTGTTCTGTTGTGGCTGTCCTAGCCATCTGAGAAATATGTCCTGTCACACTACGGCAGCTGTGGAATCATAGTACTGTTTAAAGACAAGCTTTTTTCTAAAAAACCCTGTGGTTTGAGTTTTTGCAGACAGAGTTGAGGGACAGTGAGGAACAGTAGTCGATATTTTAAATTGGTGTGTATAAACTGACATAGTGTGTGTTTAATATTTTTTTTTTTATACTTTTCCAACTGTACTCCCTGAAATTTTGAATTCTTTCTGCTGTGTTCACTAATATGATGATTTATGGCTCCATTCTATGACATTTGTTATCAGGTCTGTTCTATGCACATGCGCACTCTTCAAAAACCTGTAAGAACTCCACTTATGCATTTACATGGCCACATAAGCCATATTCTCCTGGATAAACCTGGGGGTTAAACATTCTCTTAATCCCTATAATGGCAAAGGAAAATGGTGTTTACTTCTGCTTTTTGCAAAAACCCTGGAATAAACAGTTCTCTTTTTCTCCCAATTTGGAATGTCCAATTCCCGCCTCAATCTGGGTGGCGGAGGACGAATCTCAGTTGCCTCTGCATCTGAGACCGTCAACCCACGCATTTTATCATGTGGCTTGTTGAGCGCATTGCCACGGAGACATAGCGCGTGTGGAGGCTTCACGCCATCCACCGCGGCATCCATACTCAACTCACCACGCGCCCCACCGAGAACGAACCACATTATAGCGACCACGAGGAGGTTACCCCATGTGACTCTACCCTCCCTAGCAACCGGGCCAATTTGGTTGCTCAGGAGACCTGGCTTGAGTCACTCAGCATGCCCTGGGATTCGAACTAGCAAGCTAGCGAACTCCAGGGGTGGTAGCCAGCGTCTTTTACCACTGAGCTACCCAGGCCCCCTAAACAGTTCTCTTTTTTTTTGAGATTTAACATTTTTATTGATTCATCTATTAGAAAGGAACATCAAAACATATACATTCAGAATCAATATTTAACCCTAACTATTCACCCCCCCCCACCCGACCCCATCAACACCCTGGTGGTCACATAATTACAGACACACAACAAACAAACAAATAAATAAATAAATAATAATCACACACATCCCCTACACCTCTCTCCACTGTCCCTCCCCGAGAGCCCTCCAAAAAAGACAGATATTTGCCCCATTTCTCCCCAAACAGGTCTAGACTCCCCAGTCTTCTGGATATCCCCTCCTCAAGAGCTGCCACTCTAGCCACCTCTGAACACCACTCCTGAAATGGGGGTGCTCCAGCCGACTTCCAGCTCCTTAAAATAGTCTGTCTGGCAATCATAATACTAGTTAGGACCCAGTTTTTCACGTGCTTATTCTCCAAATTAATGACTGCCCCATCTCCTAAGATACAGAGTCTGGGGCAGAATAAAATTTGAGAGGCCAAAACCTCGCACATAAAACTCTGAATCCTCAACCAGAACTCTTGAATCTTAAAACATCCCTGAAAAACATGGGTTGTGTCGCCATCTTCTGATTGACATCGCCAGCAGGTGGGTGTGTCTTTAAGACCAAGCCTATGCAATCTGGAGGGGGTCCAGTAGACTCTATGTAATATCTTAAATCGCATAAGGCAAACCCTTGCATCTCTAGATGAAGATTTGACATTTTTTAGAATCCTAGCCCACACTACCTCCTCCAATACCAAGTTTAGATCTTTCTCCCATAATCTCTTAAGAGAAGCTGAAGTTCCGTCCCCCACTCCCGGTGTATAACAGGGAGTAATACACCGATGCCTCATGACCTTTTCCAAAAGCAGTAATCACCACTTCCAGAGTATCTGCCGCTTGTAAACCACTCCCAAAAACAGTACAAAGCAGGTGGCGCAACTGTAAATACTTAAAGAACTTAGATCTGGGAATCCCAAAAAGTTGAACCAAATTTTTAAAGGATCTCAATGCTCCACTCTCATATAGGTCACCGAGTGTAGTAACCTCCCTCCCAAACCATTCTGACCAGCAAAAAGGGGACTTGCTGATGCATAATTTGGGGTTCAGCCATATGCTCGAGGCAACATTTAAATAAATGTCTGAATTAAACACTCTGGACGCTTTTGTCCATACCGAGTTCAAATGCAAGATAACGGGATGTAACTTCTCCGATTAATTTGATAGGCTCTGCAATGGTGAAATAGGGACAAGAACTTCCTGTTCTATACAGAACCAGGGAGGGGCATTCTCAGGTGGAAGCGACCAATGAGTCAAATGTCTGAGACCAAATGCATAATAATAAAATAAAATCTTGGGTAGGCCTAGCCTTTGTCAATCGGCCTATGTAATTTATTGAAATGTAATTTGGGACGCTTACCATTCCAAATGAAGGACTTCGCTATGCTATCAAATTGCTTGAAATAAGAGAGGGGGACATCTATAGGGAGAGACTGCAGCAATTAATTGTATTTTGGAATACAGTTCATTTTAATAACATTAACTTTCCCGATCATATATAAATGGAATGAAGCCCACCTGTTCACATCGCTCGAAAACCGTTTTATTAAGGGGCCAAAATTTACTCTAACTAAATCATACAATTTTGCTGGGAATAAAATGCCCAAATACTTAATGCCCTGTTTGGGCCACTGGAAAGAGCCCGGCTGGAAAGCTGTTGCTGGGCAGTACGCTGTCAAAGCCAAAGCTTCGGATTTAGACCAGTTGACTTTGTATTCTGAAAACTTAGAAAAGGAATTAATAATTCTGTGGAGGCAAGGCATAGATCTAGTAGGGTCAGAGACAAATAATAAAATATCATCTGCGTAAAGCAAAAGCTTATGCGCCATACACCATCCACCACCACCCCTGGAAAATCATCCTCCTTTCTTATCGCAGCTGCAAATGGTTCCAGGGCAAGACAGAACAATAATGGGGAAAGAGGGCGACCTTGCCGAGTGCCCCTATCCAGAGTAAAATAATCTGAAATTAATTTTGTTTGTACTGCCGCTACAGGGTGTCAATAAAGTAACTTAATCCAACCAATAAATGAACTCCCAAACCCGTATATTTCCAGAATCTTAAAATAATCCCATTCTACCATATCAAACGCCTTTTCGGCGTTAAGTGAGATAGCAGCGACCGGAGTCTGATCATTCGCCACTGACCACATGATATTGATGAAACGCCTAATGTTGTCAGAAGAGCTACGACCCTGAATAAACCCCACCTGACCTATATGTATAAGAGATGTCAACTTAATCGATTAGCCAAAATTTTGGACAATATTTGTACATCTAGCTGGATCAGGGAAATTGGACGGTAACACTTACACTCGCTTGGATCTTTGTCCTTTTTAAGAATCAGACTGATCCGGGCTTGCGCCATGGTTGGTGGAAGCTTTCCATCTTTTAATGATTCTGTATAAACCTCTAACAAAATTGGAGCCAGTTCTGCAGCAATAAGATCTGAAAAATTCAGCAGCAAAACCATCTGGCCCCAGAGCCTTGCCTGTAGGCAAGGCCTTAATTACCTCATCAGGCTCCTCCAAGGTTATTTCAGAATCAAGAGCATTTTTTTGCTCAGTCGTCAATTTAGGGAGTTCTAATGGTTCCACAAATTTTCTAATATCTTCATCAGTAGACGAAGACGTGGAACTATAAATATCAAGATAGAATTCTTTAAAAGCATTATTAATATCAATGGCTGAGGTAAATATTTCACCACCAGCAGATTTCACTGAGGGAATGGTAGAAAAAAGCTCTCTCTGTTTTACATATTTAGCCAGAAGCTTCCCTGCTTTGTCCCCCGACTCAAAGTATGACTGTCTTGCCCTGAATAACCAAAACTCCACTTTCCGCGGCAAAATAGTATTATATCTGTATTTCAATCGGGTCAATTCTCTGAGGCCATCAGATGACATTTGGCGCTTCAGCTCTGCCTCTGCACTTTTAATATTCTCTTCCAACTCCACAAGTTCACGTGCTTTAGATTTTTTGGTGAATGAGGCATACTGTATGATCCGGCCCCTAAGAACCGCCTTAAGTGCCTCCCAAGCCACGCCCACAGAGGATACTGAGGACCAGTTGGTCTCCATATAAACATTGATTTCAGTCTTTAACATTTTTTGGAAATCAGGATTTTGCAAAAGGGATACATTAAAGCACCAACCATATGATTTATTTTTCTCTGTATGTGGCAACATCTCTAAACTCACCAGAGCGTGATCTGAGACTAAGATGTTTCCAATTAAGCAGTCGACAACAGATGAAATGAGGGATTTAGATATAAAAAAAAAAAATCTATTCTAGAATAAATCTTATGAACTGATGAAAAAAATTTATAGTCCCTACCAGATGGGTTCAAAAGTCGCCAGATATCTGCAAGACCAAGATTTTTACACATCCTGTGAAGCGTCAGTGTTGCTCTAGGGGGCTTACACACTTTTGCTTCACTATGATCAAGGACTGAGTCCATCAAAAGTCTTCTCCCAATATTATATTATGATGGGTGCCAGCGGCATGAACATCCCTTCAAGATCTATAAAAAAGCCCTGATCATCAGCGTTAGGTGCGTAAATATTAGCCAAAATCAACCTTTGCCCCTGAATTTCTGTTAAAACAATAATGACTCTTCCTGATTTATCTTTACTCTGTTTGAGAAATTTGAATTGTAGATGTTTATTTATCATTATAATGACCCCCCTGCTATTACTTGAGCCAGCACTAAAAAAAAACATGTCCACCCCATATCTTCCCAAATTTTTCAGCTTCCTGTGGGGAGAGATGTGTTTCTTGAAGAAATACTATATCATATTTTTTACGCTTAGGAAAAGAAATAACCTTCCTTCTTTTTATGGGGTGCCCCAACCCATTCACATTCCATGTGGAGATAGAGAATTCACTCATATTAACAACTGACATATTGATATAAAAAAAATAAAAAAATTGTGTGTCAAAAACAAGATTATACAGACCACATTCCCCATCAATGCACCAATCAAACCCCGAACTTCCCCCCGAACAAAACAAACAGAAAAAAGAAAAACGTGCGCATTAACCCCGCGCACGACAGCGCCAACCGGCATCAATCCCTCTAAACTCAAAGGTCCATGTACACATACGAGAACCCCCGCGACAACTTTGCCGTCTGAATGCTCAAGTCTGGAGGCAAAATTACATAACAGAAAATACTTTGTAAAACAGACCCCAGCCAACAGGCAGAATAAACTCAAAGAACAAGTAGATTCTTTCACAGAACTGTCTTTTGTTTTGTTCCTCCACAAAACAACTTCCAGCCGATACAAAGCTGTTCAGTTTCCTCGGACAGACAGACAAGTGTTCAGTGAGCCAGCTGTTATGAGTGCAGCAAATGACGTAATCATTCTAATGTCCCGCGAAAGTACTCCACAAAAACAGACTCCAGCCAACAGGAGGCGTAAGCACAAAGAGCAAACAGATTCAACTACAACTGTCTCGAAGGAGTGTTATTCAACAAAACAAACTCCAGCCACTAGGCGGAGCCAGCATATAAAGAAACAAAACAGGCATCCCGGATCCTCGGATGATCAAATGTGTATCGAGCGAGTCTAATTCACTCGGAGGCTGCGTTAAAAAAAAAAAATACACCACGACTTACTCATCGTCAACTTTGTAAAAGACGTCCTTTATGTGAGCATGTAGATATTTTGTGGTCATCCAGAGCGTCCACTCTCAATCTGGCAGGGAACTTCAGTGTAAAAGCGATCTTCCGTCAATGCAAAAGTTTCTTGGAGTGTCATGCCACAAAACAAACGCTAGACGCCAGGCGGAGCCTACGCAGAAAGAAACAAAAAATGGCGCCCAACTTCCCCAGACAGCCGAGACACTGAACAGCGAGTCAGTCTACTCACATAAGAAACGCCCAATGGTTTTCTCACCCATAGTTTGTATGAAGGCCAGTGCCTTTTTGGGGCATAAAAATACTTTGCTGCCATCCTTGGTGTCTGTTCTCAGTTTGGCCGGAAACATCAGTGCAAAAGGGATCTTCCGTTGATGTAAGAGTTTCTTACATTCCTTGAACCGATCGCGTTTCTCTCTTGTCGAATTCGCAAAATCTGTGAACAAGAAAATATTGTGATTCTTCCAAGAAAGCTTTACTTTGCTCCTCGCCTGGCACAACAGGAGATCCTTATCGGATGATCTAAAAAATTTGGCCAGAATTGATTTGGCCTGTCTCCCTCAGCAGATCTGCGAACAGGGACTCTGTCCCTTTTTTCCAGTTTATGGCCTGTTATGTCGAGCAGACTTGGGAAGAGCTCGTCCAGGAATTTCACCATATATCTGCCCCCTTCATGCTCAGGAATTCCAACAATTCGAATATAGTTCCTTTGATTCCTATTTTCAAGATCTTCCAGTTTTTCCAAAATAAATTCCATGTCTGTTTTGGACGCGGGTGGATTAGTGAATAATTCCCTTTCTGATGATTCCAGATATTCGATTCGTTTCTCAACATCTGTCACTCTTTGTGACCAACTCAATGAATTTTGTTTCCATCGCCATAATCGATCGATGTATTACAGCGAGGTCCTCCAAGTCAGCAACAACCTTCGTCAGCATCACCGAGATGTTGGACAGCTGACGCTGGATTTCAATCGAGTCCCCGGCTTGCATGGCTGCCAGAGGCCTCAGCTTGAACACACAAGTGTCTTTTAATGTCTCCAGAGTCTGAGGATTTTGACTTCTTTGCCATGTTTACCTCAAAGAGCAAATATGTAAGTGGATGTATCGAATCTCACCGGTTATAACATAAAATTAATCAAAAAACCAGCAAAGTGCGCAGAGCTAGCCGCTCACACGTCTGCATCTCGCATGGCATCACGTGACCCCCCCCCCCCCCAAACAGTTCTCTTAAAGCTGAAGTGTGTAACTTTTTCTGTTTAAAATACTTTCTCACATTCCAGCTTAATATGCAGAGAAAACTGAGTAAGCCATTAGCAGGTACATTTTCTTTATAACTGTAAACACTGCATTTATGTGGTACTATAAAAATTCCTCTGTTTTAAGGGACCTGTCCATACCGACACAATAACACTGACTCAGCTATGAAGGTGAAATAGTGCCAAAATGATTTGCATAAGATTTGTAAAAGCGTAAATGAAGATACAAGCATGATAGAAAAATTTGCATGGTCGTAAGATTTGTAAAAGCGTAAATCAAATTGCAAGTGTAAAAATAAATTGCATGCACACAGAACGTTTTGTAAAGGTGTAAATCAATTTGCAGGCGTAAGAAAAAAATATTAGCAATACTTTAATACTTTGCATAAGTGTAATTCATGTGTTGTGAATCTGTAATTGCGTATTAACATAAAGTACATTTGATGTTTATTCTTCTTTTTTTCCGCACTTTTGGCACTGTTTTTGCGCCTAAACATTGCCCAAATTCGTGTCAAAAGTGTAAGCGCAACAAAAGAAAGGCGGAACAGTGTATATTGGATTAATTCTAGAAAATATTTATGCCACAAACACAAGTCATTTACACATTTGCAGTAGTTTATTTTACACGTACAGACTGATTCTACGTGGTCAATGCGTTTTGCTGTTCATGACACCTTTTCTTTGCTTGCATAATGCTGATTGCAGGTTTGCAATTTTTTTGGCCATGTTTACTTTGTGTTAATACGCAATTACAGATTCAAAACACATGCAATTCAGTTCGGTGGCGCTAGTGGCACAGAAATTACACACTTCAGATTTGAGTACATCCAAACGAGGTCAATGTTAGTTCCTCATGCTTCATTTTCAACCCTATTTTGGGACTGTAAGATGATTCCATTTATACTTTAAGAACTCTTGTAATTTTATCAATCTAACACCCTTGCTAGTCTGTTTGTCATGCATCATAAAATTTGCTGGTGTCATCAATGCTGCATTACAATTGTTGTGCCTGCAGAACTTTGCAGAAATCTGTGCAGAATTGAAACACCAGCCATTCACAAAGTTCTACACATCCCCTGCCCCATGCATGCTTGATTAATTGAAATTTTGGCTTATTTGATTATGCTTTCAGTTACCAATTAGAGTGTAGTACTCTCAACTCAACACATTTTACCATGTTTAAATCCATTATACAGAATTCCATTGCAAACCATGGTCCTCTGTTAAAATTCTCTTTGAATATTGTTTCTGGTTCAAATTTAATGTTCACCTCAGCTTGATAAGTGGCACCTACTGTGTTCCCTGTCTGTTAAGTTCAGCATCTGGTGTCTGGCAGTGGTTCTGTTCACCACCCTAGAATTGGGAACTGTCATAAACCACTCTTATCCGTCATATCACAACTCTTTTAACAGATTTTCATTCAGAGACCCATTCAGTTAAAGAGCTGTAGAGATTATTTCAGTCCTGCCAGATTAATTAAAGGGCTCTTTGTAGGCCTAAACTCTGTTTATCTGCAATTGCTAGAGCATTGGAAACTATAGGTTTATGTTTGTAATAGATGGTGGCAGAGGCAGTAATTGGCTTGTGTAATGTGCTAATTCTGAGTGAAATAGAATATTCATTAGGAAATAATGAAGGGTGGGACTTAATTTTATATATCAGGGTTTGATTGGCTTGTAAAAAGTAGGCTGATATAATTCACCAATATAATTTTTCCCCACTGTTGCTGCCATCGAAGACGAAAGACGAAATCATTTGCAACAATAGCCTAGTTTCTGTCCACTTTTTGCACTATTTTGTTATTGACAAAGTGAAAATGCGTAAAGAAAAGTTTGGGAAATTTGCCGTCTTCTGCCTGTTTCCATTCAAATGGCCTTTTATTGATAAAAATGGTGTGCATGATGTCATGCCTAAAAAAACACTTTGTCGCATAAGTTTTGGTTTCTCGCTAAATAAATCTACCCTTAAGCCATTTCCATACAGAAATGTGTGTTTATCGCTAATTGTGTACCTTAGTTTTGGTAAAATGGGGAGAGTGTTGACAATTCATTGAAATTAGCCAGCTTACTGTCATTTTAATTTCACAAATAAATGCAATCAGAAGACGAGGAATTACAATCAAAAAGGAACGGTGGCCCTTCTGATAGGACTGTAATATTGGTCTGACCCGAAAGCGAATCATCATGGCCCTGTTCAAGCTGGCAACCTACACTAAGTAGTGGGGGAACTTTCAGTCTTAGTATAAGGACCATCCATCGACCATCCTTCCGGTGTAATATCAGAGTTTACATACTGTATGATACATTCCTGATATTCAATAGGCTATTTTGAACAGTCATCTAATCTAAAGCATCACAACTGCATTATGACCCGCATATTTGTTCAGCAACTTTTAACGACCAGCTGAACTTGATTGTCATCTAAATTTCATTTTAGCGTCATAATGCAATTGACATTTTCTGAAGAAGCTAAGCAAATGCGATCCGAGGTAAAGAGGGTTAGATTTAAAATATTTAAAAGTTTTAAAAGGTTCAAAAGCTCGTTTTCTGAAAGTGAACTCGGCATTGGACCAATAGTTCCGATAGTTTATAGTCTTGAAGTGTAGAAAATATCATTCAGTCGACTTTATTCGTCTACAGAACAGGGTACGGCTAATTTAAGTTTGTGTAAAGAAAAGGCATATATAGGTCAAAAAATATTATTTTTTTCATTTGGTTATTTATTTTTTTAATTTAATGCATTTTTCATTTGGTAATTCATTTAATTTAATAAAAGTATTTTTTTCAAAAGTAAGCTAAACAATAATTTAATATAATTGTGCTATATGTTAGTGTTTCAAAAAGCACACTGAAGCTTTTCTTCTAGTATTGTGTATTTATTTTTCATTTAAAACATCTTTATGCACAGAAATGATATCTTTTTTTTTTTGTATTGTGGGCTAATTCCATGACTGCCATCTGTTATTTTGAATGGTGTGTAAAAGCAACTATAATAAATAAACGGATGGCTAACAGTGGCCATTCATTTGTTCTCTGTGTACTTGTTGATGTGCATGTCTTGATACGAGATATTTGTGTTGGCACTCCTGGAAGTGTCATGTCTGCAGCATCGGATCTATATGCTGTTAAGATCAATCCATAATCACGTCATGATTAACACAGGCTAATGATTGGGGTAAATTCTGTCATGTGACACTACATATTCTCGACAAAGAGTTTCCAAACCAGTTTTTCGCGACCTTTGAAGTATCGACATAGTTTATGCACTAGAGTTAAACGGAAGAATATTATGTCGACACGTGAAATTTTTGCGATAATTTGCATTTCCATCAGCTTTATTTTGATGCGCTAAATCTTTTTTCGCAAAAAATCCTTGGGTGGAAACTTAGTTACAGATTTATGAGCAATAAGACTAGGAACTTTTTATTAAGAAAGGAAATGGGGTCAATGTTGTAATTTTTGTGTTTTTGTGCATGTATCTACTTAAATGTGAGGGTGATTTTAGTGCTAACAGTAAGAGCTTCAGGCTGTGTGCAGTAGCAGCCCCATGGTGAAGGACAGCTGTTGCTGTGGTGTGGGCAGCTTTGTGGAGGGGTGGATGGATGGATATTAATGGGGGTTTAGTTATGGTGCATTTCAGTCAGGCGTAAAGCCATCAGAGGTGAGCTTGTCTCCTCCACGGCTGCCTTGCTACATCGGTGGACCCGGCCAGCCCCATGGGCACAGGCCTGCAGCTGTCACTGCTTGTTTCTGTAAGTGGGCCAGCGGTTCAGCCAAGGGTGCAAATACAATCAACAGTCATTAGAGAGCTGCTCCACTGTATACCTCCACTATGAGTAGACTGGGCTCCATACACACTGTTTGTTTTTACTCTTTGCATCAAATGTTAATAAAAAAATGCCTGAACGTTATATAGTAGCTTCTTTTTTTCTTTTTCTTTTTTACATGTGAAATTTTTAGATCATGCCTTCTGTTCTATTCCATTCCATTTTGTTCTAAACCCCTAACCCTAAGTATTAAACTTATGCAATTTAACTCTGCCTGACCCACTAAATGCTCAAACTTTGTTTTAAAGATAATTTCAGACCTAGGTGTATGTCTATATTTGGTTTAAAAAAAAAAATTTAAGATTAAAGTCTGATAATCTCCCTTTTACGTTGTTGCTGTCTCTTCCCCTTTCTCACTCAGTCTGTATCGGGGCTCACAAGTTTTACTATATTGAATCGATATATTCTATATATTATTTTCTTTGTATTGATTTACACAGTCTGATAGCTTTTCTAAAGTTATATAATGTGAGTTTAGAAAAGCAGATAATTTCAACAAATATCTCTGGTAGGGTTTTTTTGGGTAAATAATAGAGCTGTCAGAATTAACGCATTAACACATGCGATTAATTTAAAAAGCTTAACGCGTAAGTTTTTCTTAATCGCGATTAACGCATTTACCGCTAATACAACATAAACGCATGTTGGGAAGGGCGGAACCTTTGAAATGTGTCTGCCTGGAGTCATTACACTGACGCACTCTTAACAATACACCCACAGACATCAGAGCCCTTCTACCAAGAGGAGCCTACAAGCTTAGCATAAGATAGCAAAACGTGGTGGTCCTGTAGACGTTCTTTGGGCAGTACTGTCATAACACGCTACTTGACAGTTACACTCTCTGCTATGATAGAGGTTGTTATTTCACTAAATAAAAGAACCTCTGCAAACACAAAAGCACTTCTGTGATGAAATGATAGAGAAAGGACCTCTTAATGCTATTTGATGTACAAAACAAGCCCAGCTGGAACTTGTGATAGAAATCAAGTATTTTTCAGAATTATGTAAGGCGCATTTGAATTATCACAGAAAGGCGTCAAGTCTTAACTACTGCCAAAATGCAGAATGAGATGTTTTTGTTCGCAAGCACTCTTCATGTGAGGTTCAAAGTGGCACTGTCATAGTCTACTAGCAGATAAATATTGTGGAGGATTGTTCTTTTAATTAGTCAACCTCCCACTTAGACTTTGGGAAACGTTTAATGTTACATGAATTGGTGATATATTAGTGCAGTCTTTTCTATCTTTATACTGTGGAAGGCTTTGTTTGGAAAATGTTAAGCATTATATAGTTACATATTGTTTTCTTTTCTTTCCTAAGATGGAAATAAATGCATTTTGTCAGGAAAAGAAATATATAGCCTATAGGCAAGTGTCAAATTTCAGCACTTTCAAAATCTGCGATTAATCATGATAAAAAGAAAAAAGATTAATCACGACTACAAAATTTAATCGACTGACAGCACTAGTAAATAATGATTTGTACTGTGCTGTCAGATGTTCAGTAGAAGTAATGGAGCATCTGTTTGGGTGCAGGAGCAGCTTTTGAAATGGTCACATTGTTTAAGCAGTCTTGGAAGGCTCACCAGGAGTGCAGTTTCACAAAACGATTTGTTTGAAGGTTCTAACTTTCCATTTTTCCAAAAACATCTATGGGATGGAAAAAATTATGCAAAAACAGATGAAAAAAAGAACCAGACAGAAAATAAGTATAGATGCTGCATGGAGTTTTCAAACATCCCCTCAAAGCAGGACCTCTATAGCCTTGAGGGCCGCACTCTTAATTTGAGTAGTAATTCATATATATATATATATATATATATATATACACACACACACAGTACTGTGCAAAAGTTTTAGACACTTGTGAAAAATGTTGCATAGTGAGAATAATGACATAAATAGTTTTCATTTATCACTTAATGTCATACAAAGTCCAGTAAACATAAAAAAGCTAAATCAATATTCGGTGTGACCACCTTTGCCTTTAAGTGTATATGTGTGTGTGTGTATATATATATATATATATATACACTATATTGCCAAAAGTATTCACTCACCCATCCAAATAATTGAATTCAGGTGTTCCAATCACTTTCATGGCCACAGGTGTATAAAATGAAGCACCTAGGCATGTAGACTGCTTCTACAAACATTTGTGAAAGAATGGGCTGCTCTCAGGAGCTCAGTGAATTCCAGCGTGGTACTGTGATAGGATGCCACCTGTGCCACAAGTCCAGTCGTGAAATTTCCTCGCTACTAAATATTCCACAGTCAACTGTCAGTGGTATTATAACAAAGTGGAAGCGATTGGGAATGACAGAAACTCAGCCACGAAGTGGTAGGCCACATAAAATGCCAGAGCGGGGTCAACGGATGCTGAGGCGCATAGTGCGCAGAGGTCGCCAACTTTCTGCAGAGTCAATCGCTACAGACCTCCAAAGTTCATGTAGCCTTCAGATTAGCTCAAGAACAGTGCGTAGAGAGCTTCATGGAATGGGTTTCCATGGCCGAGCAGCTGCATCCAAGCCATACATCACCAAGTGCAATGCAAAGCGTCGGATGCAGTGGTGTAAAGCACACCGCCACTGGACTCTAGAGCAGTGGAGACGCGTTCTCTGGAGTGACGAATCACGCTTCTCCATCTGGCAATCTGATGGACGAGTCTGGGTTTGGCGGTTGCCAGGAGAACGGTACTTGTCTGACTGCATTGTGCCAACTGTGAAGTTTGGTGGAGGGGGGATTATGGTGTGGGGTTGTTTTTCAGGAGCTGGGCTTGGCCCCTTAGTTCCAGTGAAAGGAACCCTGAATGCTTCAGCATACCAAGAGATTTTGGACAATTCCATGCTCCCAACTTTGTGGGAACAGTTTGGGGATGGCCCCTTCCTGTTCCAACATGACTGCGCACCAGTGCACAAAGCAAGGTCCATAAAGACATGGATGAGCGAGTTTGGTGTGGAAGAACTTGACTGGCCTGCACAGAGTCCTGACCTCAACCCGACAGAGCACCTTTGGGATGAATTAGAGCGAAGACTGCGAGCCAGGCCTTCTTGTCCAACATCAGTGTCTGACCTCACAAATGCGCTTCTGGAAGAATGGTCAAAAATTCCCATAAACACACTCCTAAACCTTGTGGAAAGCCTTCCCAGAAGAGTTGAAGCTGTTATAGCTGCAAAGGGTGGGCCGACATCATATTAAACCCTATGGATTAAGAATGGGATGTCACTTAAGTTCATATGCGTCTAAAGGCAGATGAGCGAATACTTTTGGCAATATAGTGTGTGTATATATATATATATATATATATATATATATATATATATATATATATATATATATATATATATATATATATATTACTTATATAACTTACAGGTGCATCTCAATAAATTAGAAAGTTGTGGAAAAGTTCATTTATTTCAGTAATTCAACTCAAATTGTGAAACTCCTGTATTAAATAAATTCAGTGCACACAGACTGAAGTAGTTTAAGTCTTTGGTTCTTTTAATTGTGATGATTTTGGCTCACATTTAACAAAAACCCATCAATTCACTATCTCAAAAAATTAGAATACATCATAAGACCAATAAAAAAAACATTTTTAGTGAATTGTTGGCCTTCTGGAAAGTATGTTCATTTACTGTATATGTACTCAATACTTGGTAGGGGCTCCTTTTGCTTTAATTACTGCCTCAATTCGGCATGGCATGGAGGTGATCAGTTTGTGGCACTGCTGAGGTGGTATGGAAGCCCAGGTTTCTTTGACAGTGGCCTTCAGCTCATCTGCATTTTTTGGTCTCTTGTTTCTCATTTTCCTCTTGACAATACCCCATAGATTCTCTATGGGGTTCAGGTCTGGTGAGTTTGCTGGCCAGTCAAGCACACCAACACCATGGTCATTTAACCAACTTTTGGTGCTTTTGGCAGTGTGGGCAGGTGCCAAATCCTGCTGGAAAATGAAATCAGCATCTTTCAGCAGAAGGAAGCATGAAGTGCTCCAAAATTTCTTGGTAAACGGGTGCAGTGACTTTGGTTTTCAAAAGACACAATGGACCAACACCAGCAGATGACATTGCACCCCAAATCATCACAGGCTGTGGAAACTTAACACTGGACTTCAAGCAACTTGGACTATGAGCTTCTCCACCCTTCCTCCAGACTCTAGGACCTTGGTTTCCAAATGAAATACAAAACTTGCTCTCATCTGAAAAGAGGACTTTGGACCACTGGGCAACAGTCCAGTTCTTCTTCTCCTTAGCCCAGGTAAGATGCCTCTGATGTTGTCTGTGGTTCAGGAGTGGCTTAACAAGAGGAATACGACAACTGTAGCCAAATTCCTTGACACGTCTGTGTGTGGTTGATGCCTTAACCCCAGCCTCAGTCCATTCCGTCACCAAATTCTTGAATCGATTTTGCTTGACAATCCTCATAAGGCTGCGGTTCTCTCGGTTGGTTGTGCATCTTTTTCTTCCACACTTTTCCCTTCCACTCAACTTTCTGTTAACATGCTTGGATACAGCACTCTGTGAACAGCCAGCTTCTTTGGCAATGAATGTTTGTGGCTTACCCTCCTTGTGAAGGGTGTCAATGATTGTCTTCTGGACAACTGTCAGATCAGCAGTCTTCCCCATGATTGTGTAGCCTAGTGAACCAAACTGAGAGACCATTTTGAAGGCTCAGGAAACCTTTGCAGGTGTTTTGAGTTGATTAGCTGATTGGCATGTCACCATATTCTAATTTTTTGAGATAGTGAATTGGTGGGTTTTTGTTAAATGTGAGCCAAAATCATCACAATTAAAAGAACCAAAGACTTAAACTACTTCAGTCTGTGTGCATTGAATTTATTTAATACACGAGTTTCACAATTTGAGTTGAATTACTGAAATAAATGAACTTTTCCACGACATTCTAATTTATTGAGATGCACCTGTATAAGAATATAAATGTATTTACTAATTTTATAGTTTTTATAGTGAGAGTTAATTTTTAAAGTATAAAATATAAATTAGTGGTGTTAGAGTGGTTTGATTTACATTTTTCAAAGAGCCACTTCTACATTCATTGCAATATAGAAAACAGATATGTTCAGTTCTTACAAAAATGTACCATGGTTTTACTATAGAAACGTTGTTGTAACCATGACTGTAATAACCATTTTTTTTGGGTAGAAAACATGGTTTTGATACTGTTAACCATGGTTTTCCTACAGTAATACTGTATCGGTGATACTTTACAGTAAGGTTCCATTTGTTAACAACATTAGTTAACATGAACTAACAATGAATAATACTTTTACAGCATTTATTAATCTTGGTTATTGTTCATTTTAACATAGTAATACATTTTAAAAAACAAAATTTGTGTATGTTAACATTAGTTAATGCACTATGAACCAACATGAACTAACAATGAACAATTGTATTTTTATTAACTAATGTTAATTTTAAATGCTGTAAAAAATATATATTGTTTATTGTTAGGTCATGTTAGTTCATAGTGCATTAACTAATGTTAATGGATGGAACATTATTGTGAAGTGTTACCACTGTATTCATAAAATATCCATGGTTTTACTATAGTAATAGTGAAGTAACCATGGTTAATTTTGTGGTTACTATGTTTTTTAACACAAATACCATGGTTAAACTATGCTTACTATACTAAAACCATGGTTAATTTTTTTTTAAGAGACTGAAAGACACCGTCAACCAAAAGACACCATGAGTGTTCAGCATCACACAGACCTGAGATACATTCAAAATCGAAAATGAAATGCCAATACTAACTCCAAACTGGAGTTTTTTCAAAACTGATTCGCGATAAACGTCTCTTAATTGGGATAGAGAGCATGCGAATGCTGAGCGCCACTCTCATGTAACATTAGCTATACTCCGATATTCTTTGTTGTTTAATTCCTTCGTTACATTCTTGACAGTTTGTTTTGCACTCTTAACTGTTCTGCGATTTAGCGATACACACAATTACCTTACATTTTCTTGAAAATGGACACCTCACAATTCATACAGAATTGATATTAATAAATATATTTTTGATGATGACAACATAACACGGGTCACAAAGAGATGGCTCGAGGGTTGCATGTGGCTCACGGTCCACATGTTGAAGAGCGCTGCCTCATACTCTGCTATTAGAAAAAAGGAAAAGAAAAGCTATATTTAATTATTGCTTATTGAGGGGTAAGTGTAAGCAGTGCACTGATGCACATTCTATAATATTATAATGAAACATGGTAGAGTCCATGTGTAAATTGTATGAGACTCAGTTAACAGAGCAGGATCAGAGTACTTCAGTGACTAATTGCACAGCTCATAGCTATGAGAAGTGTAAGATAAAGTACCATACATGTTTTGTCAAAGCAATGAATGAATGAAGGGTGATAATTTCAGAGTCAACATTTATTGTTTTAATGACTTAAAACTCTTTAATGATCTAGTTTTAGGCATCATTGAGCTGTTGAGAAATGATAATTATGGCTTATTACAGTTTATGAGCTAGCAATCTCCTGACTGCCTGACCTAGCGCTTTTTCGGCACTTAATACCATATGCCCTGGCGTGGGGCTAAAATAAAGAAAAAAAGCCTGATTAGTTTTAATATGCTGGAAGTATCGCGCGTTATGGGCCAGGACATCCTGAAGCTGTTTTCGTTAGTGCTGCCTAGAAGATGGAGTTAGAGCAGTCAAGTGTTTCTGAAACACCCCCCTCCATTCCCTTCTCTGCCTTTCCCAAGGTCATGGCTGATTCGGGGAGCTGGATGAGAGATGGTGAGGGAAGAACAGGGAATTAGGGTGGGTGGAATGTGGGTCATGATCTCTCCGATGTATCTAAGACCTGCAGAATCAACCCAGGCCTTATTTCTGGTGGGTGTTTAGACACAAACACTCTTAACGACACAAACCGCGTCTTAACTTTTTTAACCGGCATGAAGAGAGAAAGAATAGGCACTCTGGATTTCTGAGAGGGACCTGTTAGTGGGCTGCTGTCCCTTCAGAGGAGGTACTTGTTGACCCTTCATAGTCCCTATATGGTGGGTCTATTTGGTTTAACTGTGATAGTTTGGCCTAGCAAAATTAAAAATATGGAAACAGCATAAAGTAGGTCTGTTTTATTACTTTGTGCTGAACCGGGGTTATGCATATCTTGATGAGCAACAGCCCAGTGACTTGGAGGGAACATCAAAGAAATGTGTATGAAAGGTTTATGAGAGTTGCAGAAATAACTCATGAGTTGCTCTCCCTGCATAATACGAAAAATCTACAGCATGAAGAAACAGAAATGACTTTCCACCTAGCCATATCGGAGACTTGCTCACAAACTGTTCTTTAATTAAAAAGTTAACTGACTTTCAAATGATGCCATTTGGTCTTTGAAGCTGTGTAGTATAATTGCCGCTTGCTTTGTGAAATGATTGAGGAAGAGTTGTCTTTTCTTGAATACTGGAGATGGTTTGCACGTATGGTTGTAATCCAAAGTTGCAGTGGTTCACTGGCTTTAGAGAGACTTATTTGCTTGTCACGATATCACAGTCTGGGTTACGGTCCAAAGATTGTTCTCAGTGAGGTTTTGCATATCTGTTCTCATATAGTAGCTTTTTCGTGCATTATCAGTGACTTGCTCTGAATGCAGTATTCATGCAGTTTAATATCAGTTTTAACTTGCCAAGAGCGATCTTTTCAAAATGGGTACTCAAATTGGAGTGTACAAAGTGCTTCAGGCTGTTGTAGAGTATTGGGTAATGTAATGTTTTCCTGAAACTGTGTCTTAAGTAAGCCTTTGGTGCATAGCTCTCTATGTCACTTGAGTTCACATAATAGTAAATTATGCATTCATGGTAAGTATTCTCACCCCAGATAAGGACATCTTGAAGTAACAAGTTGTTCTCACTAGGGGTGGGCATTTTATAGTTATTTTGTAGTCGAGTACTCTACCCACAAAAAAACTAGTAATCGATTACTCATAAATTAAAATGTCTGGATGATATGATGACTTGCAATGTATCGTGGTGACGATATAAAGTGTCAATCGATTACATTTTGCTGTATTTTGTATTTTGCGATATGTACAGTTGAAGTCAGAAGATCACATACACTTAGGTTGAAGTCATTAAAACTAATTTTTTAACCACTCCACAAATTTCATATTAGCAAACTATAGTTTTGGCAAGTTGTTTAGGACATCTGCTTTGTGCATGACACGAGTAATTTTTCCAACAATTGTTTACAGACAGATTGTTTCACTTTTAATTGACTATATCACAATTCCAGTGGGTCAGAAGTTTACATACACTAATTTAACTGTGCCTTTAAGTAGCTTGGAAAATTTCACAATTATGTCAAGCCTTTAGGCAATTAGCTTCTGATAGGCTAATTGGAGTCAATTGGTGGTGTATCTGTGGATGTATTTTAACCCTCTGGGGTCTGAGGGTGTTTTGGGTCCTGGAGAAGTTTTGGCATGCCTTGACATTTGTGTTTTTTTCAGTTGCTTAAAAATATATTAATGGCTAAAGTCTGATAACACTATATTCAGCACAAACTGGGCTACAATAATATGTGAACAACATGTATGTACATGTTTGTATTTTTGAAAAAAATAAATAACGTTTATGCGTGGTTTTTGAAAAAACACATAATAAACATTTATTCACAAGACTTTTAAGAACTGGATCTTGTAGCCTAGAGTTTTTGCTACAAAAATGATGTGAAAACCATCCTGATCACTCATTCATACAAAACAATATAGTCATTTAACTTTTGTAAGACACTTTTAGTGTTAGAAAGGCCATATGCGAGGAGGCGTGGATGATCATGAATTTTGATGTGATTCACACCTGAGGAGACAAAGACCCCTCCCCTGAGAGAGAATGAATGTTTGTAGCTTATTCACAAAATCAAGTTTAAGTTAAAAGAATTAATCTGACTATACATTTTCTTTACATAAAGACTTTACTTTAGACCTACACTACCATTTAAAAGTTTTAGATCAGTAAGATGTTTTAATATTTTTAAAAGAAGTCTCTTCTGCTCACCAAGGCTGCATTTATTTGATCCAAAATACAGCAAAAACAGTGATATTGTGAAATATTTTTACAATTTAAAATAACTGTTTTCTATTTGAATATATTGTAAAATGCAGTTTATTCCTGTGATCAAAGCTGAATTTTCAGCATCATTACTGCAGTCTTCCGTGTCACATGATCTTCAGAAATCATTCTAATATGCTGATTTTCTAATATGGGCATATTTACAGCACATTTTACACATTTACACCTGAACAGATATTTGCAAGCACAAGCTTCGTTGATGATGAGGCAGCATAAACACCAGTTAAAATATAATCTAAGCATTCATATTATTTTTATATCATATTACATATCATATTTATATCATACAGCATACAATTTAAATACCTGCTTTAGCCGAAACAACATTTAAATGTAACTAAAACTTGCCTTTTAGGACATATTTCAAATGTCAATACTTTGAATCCTGACTGGCAAGTCTGGAAATAGACCAACTAGTAAAATATGTCCATGTTTATATAAAATAGCATGTCAACTAATATGCAAGTAAAACTAAATGACTTACTCATCTGAAATTGTATCCTCGGCTGGATCAAGTCGCTCTTCAAAACACAAACGTTCCTCGTCGGATTCCCGCTCTTCTTCTGAGGAAAATGTGAACTCTTCATCACTATCCAGGCGCTTCCTCACCTGTGTAGCATACCATCTTCCAAATGCGCAGAAAAGTGAATGAACTTGATGTTTTTTAAGGCATTGTTGGGGGTGTTTACCATTTGCATTGATCGCCTCAGCACATTACCGTATGAATAGCGCGCTCTGCTGGTGGGTGTGATCACATTAGGGATAATTAGCTGAGCCAGAAGAAACTGTACATCGCTTTGTTTCATACAGATTACATTGCAGGAGAATATTTTTTTTTATTTGAATTGTTTATTTAAAAGTAGATATTTTAAGCTTTCTTTAGATATATGTTTCATGTTTGTGTGATAAGTATTCGCAGAGTTTCAGTTCATTTTTGTGACGTTTCAGAAAGATGCTCGCGGAGACAGATGGCTGAAAGCGCACCCTGTTTTTTTTTCTTTATTTTACAAAAGCACATGGTTTTGATGTTATTGTGAGTGTACACAAATAAAAGTAGACCCTTTATAGTCTCTAATAATGTCTTAAACTTATCTGTATGCCCAAAAATGACAGAGTATTTTAAGTTGTTTCTGCTGTTATGAGGAAAAAAATCCAGCAGGACACGCCGGCGCATCTGTCGACCCCAAAGGGTTAAGGTCTACCTTCAAACTCAGTGCCTCTTTGCTTAACATCATGGGAAAATCAAAAGAAATCAACCTCAGAAAAAAAAAATTGTGGACCTCCACAAGTCTGTTTCATCCTTGGGAGCAATTTCCAAATGGTTGAAGGTACCACGTTCATCTGTACAAGCAATATTAAGCAAGTATAAACACCATGGGACCATGCAGCCATCATCCCGTTCAGTAAGAAGACTCATTTTGTCTCCTAGAGATGACCGTAGTTTGGTGCGAAAAGTGCAAATCAATCCCAGAACAATAGCAAAGGACCTTGTGAAGATGCTGGAGGAAACAGGTAGACAAGTGTCTATAACCACAGTAAAACAAGTCTTATATCGACATAACCTGAAAGGCTGCTCAGCAAGGAAGAAGCCATTGCTCCAAAACCACCATTAAAAAGCCTGACTACAGTTTGTAAATGCACATGGGGACAAAGATCTTAGTTTTTGGAGAAATGTCCTCTGGTCTGATGAAACAAAATTTGAACTGTTTGGCCATAATGACCATCTTTATGTTTGGAGGAAAAAGGGTGAGACTTGCAAGCCAAAGAACACCATCCCATCAGCATCATGTTGTGGGGGCACTTTGCTGCAGGAGGGTCTGGTGCATTTCACAAAATAGATTGCATCATGATATTATGTGGATATATTGAAGCAACATCTCAAGACATCAGCTATGAAGTTAAAGCTTGGTTGCTAATGGGTCTTCCAAATGGACAGTGACCCCAATTATACCTCCAAAGTTGTGGGAAAATTGCTTAAGGACAACAAAGTCAAGGTATTGGAGTGGCCATCACAAAGCCCTGACCTCAATCCGATAGAGAATTTGTGGGCAGAACTGAAAAAGCATGTGCGAGCAAGGAGGCCAACAAACCTGACTCAGTTACACCAGTTCTGTCTGGAGGAATGGGCCAAAATTACAACAACTTATACTGAGAAGCTTGTGGAAGGCTACCCAAAACTATTTGACCCAAGTTAAACAATTTAAAACCAATGCTACCAAATACTAACAAAGTATATGTACATTTTTTACCCACTGGGGATGTGATAAAAGAAATAAAAGCTGAAATAAATAATTCTCTCTACTGTTATTCTGACATTTCACATTCTTAAAATAGTGATCCTAACTGACCTAAGACAGGGGACGTTTTCTACGATTAAATGTCAGAAATTGTAAAAATTGTATTTGGCTAAGGTGTATGTCAACTTCTGACTTCAACTGTACATATCCATGTGTGCGGCATGTGTCTGTCCTAGAGGTCTGCACGGGCCTTAAAATGAAACCCGACCCGTACCTGAGACTATGTGGCCCGGCCCGAACGATACACTCAAATTTTAAGCCCGAACCTGAAATCACATACTATCTCATTTCTTCTCCTAGCAAGTGCTGTTGCAATAGGCTGTATTTTATGTAAACATATAGGCAACATTCGTAACAGCACTGAAACAGTAAACATACACAGTTTTAAAAAGGCACAGCAGCCCCTTAGTACACTTGAGCAGAAGGGAAAAAAAGCATTGCCTTACCATTTATTTGCTGAAACTTCACTTGGTGCAGAACAATCTGGAATAATATGACACTATGTACACAAGTGCGCATGAGTCCAGCAGGCTTCCCGATATTTGTGCTCCAGCGAAAGGAGAGCGTAGAGCATGAGCACCTTTTTTAAAAAAAAATTTTTTAATATATACCTTAAAGCTCCTTGGAGGAATTCAAACATCTCAGTCTGCTAGACAGCCCAACATTCTAACCACCACTTACAAGGAAAACAGCTTTGTGTGCAACACTGTGTCTTGAGCCAAAATACAGGGTTATTAAATAAATGTCATCACCTTTACTAAAATTCTGTTCCAGTGATGTTAGATATTAGGAAATAAACCATCCATATTTGCCCTCAGATCATTCACTCCACACTTCAATCATTAAGAGCCTGTGTTTATTATTAATGCACATATATAAACTACATAGGCCTATATCTACAAGGCTATTCCATTTTTATCATTTCACATATTATTATTTAGAAAAACAAGTGGTGAAAGTTGGCTTTTTATAAAAATGTGCTCTAATGGTGTTAAGATATTAAAAGGACATACACACATACTGGTCTGATAAGCTTCCGAGTGTCTTGTACTGCTTTGTACTTTACTTTCCACCATAAAATCAGATCATTGTTTGTTGGAATCATGACTCTAATAAGAACCGAATATAAAACGAGTTTAATGAAATAAGAATCAAAATATTACAAGTATTGCCACACTTGTTAAATGCACACACCAAAGATGCCATGATATCTCCTCCTCATATCCAACACCTCGATGATACAGCACCCCCCCCCCCCCCCAATGGACTCAGTTGTTTCTGCAAAATTTGTTGAGGGATTCAGAGGGAAAGAACAGTATCATTCAGCATTGCCCAAGGCAGGCAAATGCATAAAGGAAAATCAATTTGCGATATTTAAGTAGTGTTTTTAATTGTCGATTAGCTGGTGCAGAACGAGTACTCGATTATTAGATTATTTGTGCACACACCTAGTTGTCCGCTGCAGTGCAGGTAACACCATCCCACTGAAACACCTTTTAAGATGCTAACATTTCTTTACACACCAGTCACTAGCCCCAAGTTTATTTACCTCTTGATTCAACATTAAGCTGGTCCCCTGCACTCTGAATATGCAAAGTTTGCCTAGACTCTGTATCTGGCCTAAAGCCATGCTCCTAAATATTACCTTACTTGCTTTTTATGTCTAAGGTTAAGCTTGGCCATCTAAATATCTTAACACAAAAAAAAAAAAAAAAAAAAAAAATGGTATACTTGGATAGAGAAATTTGAGAGGCTAGGGAAAGGAGCACCAAGGGTTCTGGTGTTCTCTTTGTCAAGCCTGAGCATTTGGACACCCCTGGTAGTCTGAGGCCCTGGGGCACTGGCCTCACTCTTGGTCTTGGTCAGTTATAGTATAGTGATGGTATCCGATAATACCATAGCACTTTGAAATGTATTGCTTTATTAAATAACAAGCATCATCATATACCATAGAATTTACAAGGTACTTCAGATTAATTTTACAAGGTACACTACTCCAGTTCAGAGGATCTCATTTATTGCCATCCAACTGTCCTAAAAACATGGTATTAGCATGGTACATGTACAAACAATGTTGTGTTAAAATGGTACATGTCCAGAGAACATGGTATTACCATGGTACCATTTTCAAGAAATGTGGTAATACCATGGTGCTTTTTTGAAAGCGTTATAAAAGGCTTTGATACCAAACCAGTGGTTAAAATCTGGTAAGAAGCACAGCCATACAAGACCTCTTTTTTTTTTTTCATACACTAAAGGGGCAATGTATCCTGCAGGATACAAACAGAAAAATTTGAAATACAAGCAATATTTTGAAGAAAAACAAAGTTGTATTATTTGGGACCTAATGTGTTGGAAAATACTCTGGGAAAATACAGCTGTTTAAGTGTGTGTACTGTTCTTACTGGACAGTCATAGAGGTATTACAACACAATGGCTTATAACACAAACAATGGACTCATACATCTGTAATTGCTCATGTTTTAAAACAAATTCCATTTTAATTGCCGAAATGATTTGGCTAAAATCTTTATCGTCAACATAAATAATATGTATTTGACAAACAAAATAATAGCCAGTTCCTTTCAGCCCATAACTACAAGGTGACTTCATGGTTCTGAATGGTGAATTATCCTATCTTAAGTAAAACCAGAAAGGCTCTAAGCATAGCAAATTCAGCCAAAGTTAATATCGGGGCTCAGATGACACTTTCCCCCAGCCAATCCTTTCATCAAGCTCTTGCATGTCCACATTTGCTTAATATATAGAGAATACCAGAGATCTGAGTTTATAGGCAAAGCCACCTGGGATCACCACCTTATATGTATACACCCCGACCTATGCAACTGATTTATGCAAGAGGTTTTTCGGGACACCCACAGTGGTGTATCACATTAACAAATTGAAATTGTGTACCAATTGAGTCGAGCCCAGGCATGGGCAAGGGGACACCAGGGGAGCAATAGCAGCAGAAGACTTGCAAATCAAACCGGGGACAAAGAGCATTCATAAAGTAGAACTTTAATCCGTTTTTATGATTTGCTGTAAATTATGGCTGATGGCTGCCAGTGCCCACTCCTGAAATTCATGAATTTTAAAAGGGTTTCACAGGAAGGCTGGTGTCGTACTTGCAGAGACAGGTTCTTATTTTGGCTTTGTCTCTCCCCTGGGTGACCACACGATTCAGAAGTGTCTGGGTCACGAAAGAAGACCATATTTTTCATGACTATCTATAGGTTGCCTACCTATAGAGCATTCTGGACGGTTCCATTTCTGAAAGGATTATTAAAGCTTAATTGGTTTATACTGGATGCACCTTGCCATGGGATAATATTGGAAACACTGAACTAGAGCCCTACCGATATGGGATTTTTGAGACCCATACTGATTTTAGAGAGGGAAAATTCACCGATTACCGATATGGTGGCCGATATATTTAATTTTTTAGCTGGAATGAAAACAGACCTTTTCTATGTGGAGTTTTCACCGATTTTGCACCGATGTGACTATGCAAAGGTACTCCGAAGGCTGCTTTCTTACATATTTTTATCAAAGAATATTTGACATTATTATTATTATTATACATTGTCAACAAAGTCTAGAAATGAACACTGAGAAAATAAAGAATAAATAAAAATACAATAAATTGCTAAATAAACATCAGTACTGTATGTTTAATATCAGTCAATTGCTGACCATTAAAATAAATAATAAATATATACAATAAATAGCTAAATAAACATCAGTACTGTATGTTTAGTGTCAGTCAAATGCTGACCATTAAAATAAAGAATAAATAAAAATAAAATAAACAGCTAAATAAACATCAGTACTGTGTAGTATCAGTCAAATGCTGACTGTATTAATACTGCTGAGTCGAGATAAACAGCGGCAGCGGTGTTACACTGTATTCTGCTATACAAGTTCATGGGAAACTTTCAACGTTGGAAAACCAGACTTTTAAATATTACATTTTATAAATGACATGGCTGGAATTGTTCGGTTGAAGGGGGTACCAAACTGTGAATCCTGAACAAAACAGTTTGGTGAATACATGTTTACTCATTAGCTTCCACTCAGCTGACAACAATGAAAGTAGCTACGTGATTAGCTAGTTAGCTATAAGCTCGTTGTCATGGAGAGTAAAAGATGGACATTGTTTATTTTACTTTCCAGCATTTTATCTTACCAACTAGCTAATAACATAGTGTGAAATCAACACTCAACAGACCCATCCCACCACCGCACCGTTGTCTGCTGAGCTGCAAAAAGATGCTCTGATGCTTTCAGTCTGCTACATTATTGACTGCACTGACAAAATATAGCTGGCTAACAGCAAACAGACATGAGTGACATGGTTGTCAGGGACAAGGTTAATGTTATATTAAAAAGGGAAAATGATGGGGTCATTGTTTATTAAGTTTCCAGCATGTATTTAACAAACTAGTTAACAACTTACTGTGATGACACCGCTGAACTCCGCCCTGTCTGCAGAGCCACCGTCAGTTCAGCTCTGTAAACAATGGAGTCGGAGCACGCTCTGCTGGACAAACTACGCTATAACACCAATTCTAAAGCATTGTTTTCTGCATTATATGTTCTGAAAAAAAGTTTTCACATCGGTAAAATATACGCTGATACCGATATATCGGTGAAATGCTAATATCGGCTGATAATATTGGCTGACCAATATTTCGGTCGGGCACTACACTGAACCAACAGAGAGCAGAATTATCTTTTTTCCCCTTGTGCTCTGTCATCTGCACAGTTGAATCTGTGGGAAATATGGCCTACCTGCTTAATGCTGAATAGCTATTTACCACAGCTTTTCTCCTAGCTTTTCATGTTCCGTGTCCAAGTTCTTGAAGGACACATATTGTGTTCCTTGAATGGGGTGATAAACATTTCCATGTGTTTCTGCACCTGTGGCAATAACTTGCTGGGAGCTGTTCTTTCTCAGCTTTAAAACTTTGGTAAACTTTTGTATTAGACTCTAGTTGAATGTGGTGCTTGGCACATTGTGGAGATGAGGACATGGAAGGTCACTTGAGAAATGAGTCCACACTGTTACATCATAAACCACAGCCATACTACTCTCTTTAACAAAACAATAAATTTTGCTTTCTGGTTCACGACTTGTGGATTTTAAACTGCACACTTGTGGCTGCAACCTTTTTCATGCGTTTCTCATGCTGTTTTTTCTTTGCCCTGTTACTTGTTGCTTGTTACTGTTAGCCAAGGTTGTGGTTAAGAACTGCAGCTGTTACACAGTTCTTAAGTTAGCGTGAGGTTGGAGTTTAGTGCAGAACAAATTCTAATCATGGTATTTAATCTGGCAGTACTGGCACTTTTCATGTGTTAGGTTTAGTGCCTTATGTTTAATCATGGCTGAATAAATCACACGTTTCACACAAATGCTTAATGTCGTTCTCTCTTGTAAGAACCCGTCTCACTTTCAGAGAGGGGTATAAGTGCAACGAATGTCAACATGGACTGTTTTCCATTGTAATATCCAAACCAAACCCCTCCTAAAGCTGTTCAGCACCACCAATAAACAAGTCTGGAAAGTGAGTAACTGCTGTTTTTATAATACTGCTACAGGCCATCTTTTTTGCAGGCCTGGCATTAGAGCTCATTGTGGCATCTCTGCCTTCATATTCAGCAGAATGGTGTGACGGCCCCCCAGATGCCTCTCACACCCAGGGTTGCCTGTTTCTACTTTGCCTTTTCTGCTTATTAAGGACTACATCCTCAATGATTCAAAGCAGCTCTAACATCTATGGCACACATAGGATTTAATTTTTCCCTGAGCTCTTCTTAACATTTGCCCCCTTAACAAGTACCTTCCGTGAAGTCATTTAGACATTTGGAAACTGGGGCAAGTGCACCAAATGAAGAGAGCTCCTCTTTCACATGACTAACGCAACGTGATGTCCCTGTTGGCTAATGTTTATCTGTATGTGCCCACATGCATCAGCTGCTACTGTTATTGTGTATGTGAGTTTTGTATGTAAATGTGAGAGCAAGGCCATCAATGTGTCTTTGGATGGTGGTGATCCAAACAGTACCCATAATCTTAAGTACACCGGGTCTCTGGACGCCGAAGTTAGGGTGAGAGGGCGAGAGTCCATCACCGTCCATGATGCAGTGGAGGCGTTTTTTGTTCAGCCATTCACTTCCACTTGCACCTGTGCAAGAGATCGTGTGCTCCTGTGCATACATACGCACAGAAACACACAGACTAATGAAACTTGCATTGTATAACAAAACACTAATTTTATTAACTCACTTGTCTTGGGACATGGTTCAGTGATTCTCTTACACCTACACCCTCTGTATACAGCCACGATCAAGGTCATGATCATTGTGCAAGGAGCTATGCTTTTCATAAAGACCCTGGTGCTCAACTGAAAAGGTTTTTGTTGTGTTATTGGAGCCTTATGTTCTCTCCAGAGGCATAAGACAAAATAATTCATAGATTTTGATATGCGGATCACTGCCTATAATTAACCTTTGGAATATGAGTGTGGCTGTTTTTTTCTGTGTGTAACAGTAGAAGCCCTCACTCAGCCTCATACCTCCTTTCACCTTTCAGATGTGGCAGACTGCATCTACTGCCGCCATGGGATTCCTGGAAGTAGAGTAGGCCGTAAAAGCGAGCCATGTCCTTCCACCACCAGTCCGTGGTCCTCTCGACGGGTGGGGAAGGATATTTATTAATATACATGGCACATTCCCTCTCTGTCTGTCTCCCTTTCACTTTGTCTCTCTGGATGGGGGTGATCTTGCTTTCTAACCTTGTTTCTCTCTCTTTCTCTCGCTCTCTCTCTCTATCTCTCTCAATCTTTTGCTTTCCTATGTTACTGCTTGGGATATACTGCTAATCCCATTACAGGTCTAGTTTGTCCTTGCTAAAGTCACAATCTTCCATCAGGCTTCCTTGTGAGCGTGAATGATTGAGAGGTATGACTTGAGGGAAGCTTGCCCTCAGGTTCTTGCTTTAAAAAAAGACACATTTAGCACTTCTGATAGAAGCAAAGAATCAAGGGATGGATGTGATCAATGTTCTCTCTGAATGTTTTAGTGTTAGATCACCTGTGATCTGCTTTGGAAAGGCTTTTACTGTAGTTTTTGGATGAACTGCAACACATCACGTGACTACGGCCATCTGCACAAATCTTTTCATCATTTTAAACTAATTCTTTTTCCAAACAGAGGTTACTGAATATGACAACAAATGTCTGTAACAGCAGAGACTGAGATGCCACCTTACTCCACTGTTTGATTTTCCTAGTGCTTATTTTACAGTGAAGTGAGCTGAGAAAGTGCAGGGCTGTCATATAAATGCAGACTCTGTCATCTCTGCTGCCCACAGACAGGCTCCTCTTCCCCTGGCAGACGAATTTAAATGGGTACAATTACCTTAGTCTCTGCTGTCTGGAGCCAAGTCCATTTGAACATCCTGGGAGACAAATGCGACATCCTGCAGGAGGGCACCACCGGTGTGTGACCCATGGCCAATTGTTTTTTCGTTCATAGATTTCTTCTCCTCCTTGGGCTACGATGGTAATTAGGCTTTGGGTTCAGCCGTGTCGTCTTGGCAGTGAGCCCTGGTGCTGTCGAGGGCATACGGGGGCTCTAATGGAGCTGCTTGTACTGAAGTGTAAAAATCCTCGGTGCCCATATGCTAATAATGGTCCCAGCAGCATGTAAAATGTAATAACAGAGTTGAGTGCGGCATGGCAGCAGTCACCTCCCTCCACCGTTGTGGCTGTCAGGCTCTCATCATAGCCTCTGATAGGTGCCTTGACTCACCCTGAATATTTTTTTTTCACTTCTTGCTTTTCAAGCTTAAGAGTAAACTAATTGACAGGAGACGATCCCCCGGATATTGAAATATTAATATCAGTATTAGTCGCCACAGCTGTCATCAATCCTCAAAAAGAAACGTGATTTTGCCACATCTGACTAAGCAAACGAAATGAAAAGTGAAAGGTGCTGTATTGCACAAATGCTTCAAAATACTGTCCTGTGTCATTGCGGGGAGTAAACTTCTTATGTGATGTTAAAGCAATTTTTTGGCCCCACAATTACATGGTTGATTTGGACTAATGGGACAAAAACTAGGAGTTGGAAAACTCATTGGAATTCATTGCATGCTTGGTGTCCATAAGGCTTTCATTTGAAATGCAAAAAATAGTCCTTGAAATAGTGATGTGCCTTCTAAGTGGCTATAGCAGAAGTGCGAGATTATATGTTTTCCCACATTTTTATTGGCATCATGAAATGAAAGACATCAGAAATAATCACATTGTTTGCTTTAAGCTGCACTTACAAAGATAAGATGACTAATAAACATGCACTTACTCATTAGGTCTGTTAGGAATTTAAAAGCAGAGAGTGCCTCTGCTTGCTGCGCTGTCTTCAGAGGCTTTGCTATTTTAACCACATTCACTCAAAACTATCCGTTCTGATTATGACAATGGCTGTCATTGCTTTGGAGACCACTTTTGATGATCTTGATGATTAATGTCTGCTCAAAGGCAAGCAGTACGGACATGATGGAAAAACATTGTTCTGTCTATGAAAGAAAACAAAGGAGGCCTCTGCATGCCTTTTTATTTATTTTTTTGGTAATTACATTTTTTATTGATTCCTACAAAACATATATACAAGAACACATTTTTTTTTTAATGATTCCGTATAAACGTCTAACAAAAGTGGGGCCAGTCCTGTAGCATAAGATTTTAAAAAAAAATTAGCGGCAAAGCCACCTGGCCCCTTAATCACCTCGTCAAGCTCCTCCAAGTTTATCTCAGAATCATGAGAATTTTTTTGCTCAGTCGTCAGCTTAGGGAGCTCTAATGATTCCACAAAGTTTCTAATATCTTCATCGGTAGATGAAGATGTGGAACTATAAAGATCAAGATAGAATTCTTCAAAAGCATTATTAATATCAATGGCTGAGGTAAATATTTCACCACCAGCAGATTTCACTGAGGGAATGGTAGAAAAAGACTCTCTCTGTTTTTATATATCTAGCCAAAAGCTTCCCTGCTTTATCCTCCGACTCAAAGTGTGACCTTTTTGGAAATCAGTATTTTGCAAAAGGTATACATTAAAGCGGCTCTGTATGTGGCAACACCTCTAAACTCACCAGGGCGTGATCTGAGACCAAGATGTTTTTAGATGTTTACTTATCAAAGTAATGACTCCCCTGCTCTTACATTTATGCATTTGGCAGATGCTTTTATCCAAAGCAAATTACAGTGCCCTTATTACAGGGACAATCCCCCTGGAGCAACCTGAAGTTAAGTGTCTTGCTCAAGGACACAATGGTGGTGGCTGTGGGGATTGAACCAACAACCTTTTGCTTAAGATAGAATTCTTTAAAAGCTCAAGTGCTTTAGTCCACTACGCCACCACCACTCCAGTTCTTACTCCAGTGCTTACTTGAGCCACTACTAAAGAAAACATGTCCAAATTTTTCAGCTTCCTGTGGGGAAAGATGCATTTCTTGAAGAAACACTATATCATATTTCTTACGTTTAAAAAAAGAAATAACCTTCCTTCTTTTTATGGGGTGCCCCAACCCATTCACATTCCATGTGTAGAGAGATAATTCACTCATATTAACAT
The DNA here is from genome assembly GCF_019703515.2 of Myxocyprinus asiaticus. Lineage (NCBI taxonomy): Eukaryota > Metazoa > Chordata > Actinopteri > Cypriniformes > Catostomidae > Myxocyprinus > Myxocyprinus asiaticus. The sequence goes on from NC_059359.1 coordinate 38,130,179, forward strand.
TTGACATTTTGACATGTTCGAAAAATAGATTGTGTGTCAAAAATAAAATGATAAAGACCACATTCCCCATTAGTGCAACAATCAAACCCCGAACTTCCCCCCGAACCGAACAAACAGAAAAAGAAAAATGTGCACATTAACCCCGCACACGACAGTGCCAACTGGTGTCCATCCCTCTAAACTCAAAAAGTCCATGTACGCCTACGAGAGTCCCCGCGACAACTTTGCCATCGGATTGCTCAAGTCCGGTGGTTCTATACAGATTTTGTGAGACAGATTTGCATAACAGAAAATTATCTATTAAACAAACTCCAGCCAATAGGCAGAATAAGCAAAAAGAACGTGTAGATTCATTCACGAAACTGTATCGATGGTGTGTTCTTCCACAAAACAAACTCCAGCCGCTAGAAGAACCAGCACAAAAAAAAAAGCTGTTCAGTTTCCTCGGACAGTCAAACGAATGTACAGTGAGCCGGTTGTTCATGAGTGCAGCAGATGACCTAATCCTTCCAGTGTCCTGCAAAAAATACTCCACAAAACAAACTCCAGCCAATAAGAGGCATAAGCACAGAGAATGAGCAGACTCATCCACAACTGTCCCGAAGGAGTGTTATTCCACACAACAAACTCCAGCCGCTAGGCGGAACCAGCACAGAAAGAAACAAGAAAGTCGCCCAGCTTCCTCGGACAATCAAGTGCATGTTCAGCGAGACAAGCTCACTTGGGAGCAACGTAAGAAACACACCATGACTTCCTCAGTCCACTGATTTTATGGAAGACATCGCTTGTTGTGGGCATGTAAATATTTTGTGGCCATCCTTAGTATCTATTCTCAATTTGGCCGGAAACATCAGTGCAAAAGCGATCCTCCGTCGATGCAAGCGTTTCTTGGAGTGTTACTACACAAAACAAACTCCAGCCGCTAGGTGGAACTAACACAAAATGAAACAAAATGACGTCCAGCTTCCTCAGATAGTCAAGTGTTTGTTCAGCGAGTCAAGCTCACTTGAGGGCCACGTGAGAAACCTCAAATGGCTTACTCACCCCATTGTCTCTATGAAAGACAATGCTTGATGTGTGCATATAAATATTTTGCAGCCATCCTTAGTATCTTTTCTCAGTTTGGCCAGAAACATCAGTGCAAAAGCGATCTTCCACTGATGTAAGAGTTTCTTGCAATCCTTGAATTGATCACGTTTCTCTGTTGTCGAATTCGCAAAGTCTGGGAACAAGAAAATGCAGTGGTTTTTCCAAGAAAGCTTACTTTACTCCTCGCCTCGTGTAACACAAGATCTTTATCGGATGATCTCAGAAATTTGGCCAGAATTGATCGGGGCCTGTCTCCCTCAGCAGATCTGTGAGCCGGGTCTCTGTGAGCTCACTCGATTTCCAGCTTATGGCCTGTTATGGCAGTCAGACTCGGGAAGAGCTCGTCTAGGAACTTCACCATAATTCCAACAATTCGGACATTGTTTCGCCGATTACGATTCTCAAGGTCTTCCAGCTTTTCCCAAACACATTCCAAATCTACTTTGGTCGCTAGCGGATTAGCAGCTAATTCCCTCTCCGATGACTCCAGATAATTGATCCGTTTCTCGATGTCCCCGATTCTTGTAACCAACTCGCCTCCATTGCTGTAATCAATCGACAATCAAGATCCTCCAAGTCCGCTACGACTTTCGTCAGCATCACCGACATGCTGGACAGTTGCCGCTGAATTTCTCCCGCCGCACCATCCAAACTGAGTCCCTGGTCTGCGGCCCTGTCTGAGGTATCAGCTTGAGCACGTAAATGTCTTTTAATATCTCCAGAGCCCGAGGGTTTTGAATTCTTTGACATGTTGACTACTTAGAACAGTTATGTAGCAGGGTGTATTGAATCTCACCGGTTTATGATACAAAAAGAATTAAAAACTAACAAAGTGCGCAGAGCTCTTCGTTCACACATCCGACCCTCGCATGGCGCCACGTGACTCCGTGAGAGGCTGTTTTTGTCTGGTTTGATTTTTGAGTGTTTTATCCTTGCTATTTGGGCTTAAGAATGTATCATTAATCTATTATTGGCCTTTATAGCTTAACAATGCTGAAATCTATTTAAAAAGGTTTGAAATGGCAAATACTACAAAGATGCTTCTTGTCTCTGTTTTAGCACAGTGTGATAATTACTGTGAGGCAAAGATGGTGGCTTTGTTCCAAAACCTAGTGAGCTGCCTACATAGGGCAGCATCTTCAGGTATCATAGGTGATTTCCTATGTGAAGGATGTTCTAAAAGAAAATAACAGCTCAATCTAATTTAAAATGAATTATTTTACAGAAAATGTATGTTGTTTTTATGCTTTTTAGAGTCTCATGTCACTAACTTTTTACATGCCAAACTCTTTTGAAAACAAGGCTTTCTTGTGTGCTTTGTGTGAGAATTGGCCACTAATGAGCTCCCATTTCAGCTAGGATGCTGCCTTGTATTATTCAGTGTTAAATTCATCATTTAGCATGTGAACAACCACTCTGGGATGGAAATATCATTGCTCAAATAGTACAAGTGTCTTTTTTTTTTTTCACCCTTTTTCTCCCAACAAGGGTCCTTCTTAAAGACCATGTCATGTGCTTTTTATTAGCATAACATGCTGCAGCTGTGACAACCGACTTACTATTTGGTCCATCAGCCATGGCCCCTTACACTGTATGTGACCCTTATTTTGTCTTGTTTTTGCCTCAGTACTCTCATTTTACTGCCTTTTGAATGCATAGCGTAAAAATATATTGGCAGCATAAATAGATTTGAATGATCACATGGTCATGATTATGATCTTCCTCAGGGCCGACAGACATTCATTGATTGTTTGGCCCTCTTGCCATTTTTGGTCCATTTAAGAACCCATTGGTTGCTTTGTATTTATGGAATCATCACACTGTTGCCTCCTTATATTCAAGACTTAATCTTAAACACAACTGCCTTTTGTTCATGTGTGTGAGAGGAAATGAAAAAGGCGTTTGTTATGTAGTCCGTGAAGCTGATATATGTTTAAGGTCAAAGCAGCCAGACGGTATGGCGAGCGCATACCTGCCCTCAGGCCAAACTGCACTAATTTAGCACTAATTCAGCTGTGTATGCTAGAAACAGCCATGTGCACCGCTTGCTCCGTCCACGTATCCACTACATGGACAGACTTGTGCATTCCACCGTGCTGCTGACCCAGGCTGACGAAGTTGGCCCCTGCTGCCCTCCAAACCTGACCTGGACTTTCACGTAGCGGTTTCATACTTTCATTGTAGGGCAAAATAGGCAGTCTCTGATCATTTAGTGTGATAGGTTTATCAATAGCTTATTAATTCCCTTTTGCGATGAATGATAGATCAGTGGTCCTCAACTGTGTTTGCTTCAGCAGGACCTAGATTTTACATTGGACGTCAAGTGGCAACCCAACAAAGTAAAAAACTTATCCTGTACGTAATGTAGCCTGGGTTGCATTTTCTTTTCTTGCGTAGATTTGTTAATGGCTTTAAAGTATAAGGGCATGTATCAAGTGAAATGTTCTTTGTTGATTGTTGTGTGTTTCTGGTGCGTTTCCTGTTTTCAAACATAACTCAAACTGAACATATATTACATAGTAGGAAAATTTTGTCCATAATTTGTCCATAAGTCTTGGAGGTCCAGACTTTAAAGCCCTGTATGTACTTGCCCTTATATTTACAGTGCAATGCAGTAAGCACAGTGAAGACCATGGATCACTGTGGTTAGGTAAATGTAGCTAGTCTTTCTTAAAACAATAATTGTTGTATTTTATCTAAAAACAAACAAATAAATAAATAAATAAATAAATAAAGCGTAAACACATTTTGAAACTTTGACTGCCACAGTTGTAATACAAATGAAGTCTAATAGATTCTACACAATTGATTATTGATTATGAAGCTATAAAATGTTTGTCAAAATACCACAGTTACTTTTACCACTGTAAAATCATAATACATTTTAGTATGGGTGATGTGAAATTTAAAAAACTAGGTGTGCACCGTTATTAACATTTTTGACCAATATCGATATCGATACAGATAACGATATTTTGCAACTTGCCTTATATTGTCATCAGATCACTGTTTTACTTGGGAATGCTTAAAAAATGTACAAAGAGTTACAAAAGCTAAAATACAGATATCTCAGAATCAAAGAATCTGCTAATTTCAAAGTGTTTTGGATGGTTTCCCTCATCATGTACCCTATAGGGAAGTGCCTTTTTCACAAATGTCACATCCATTTATGGTGTTTTTTCCTTCAATAATTTGAGAATGAGATATTAAATGTTCTTAGGAGTGTCTGCCCTTCTAGATATTATTTTTGGATTGTGCAATTGAATTCAGAGTTTTTACAAAGTGTGTTACTAATTAATTATAAATAAACCATTGGTTTTCCATATGAGCCTTTTCATGCTTATTACCATTATGCCCATGATTTTAATATGGTCAATAATTGGCTGATAAAAATTGCCCTATAAATAAACCCTTTATTTTGATGCATTTTGCAGTGTTGTCTTTTTGCCTCCCCAATGCTGTTTAGCATGGAAGGGCTAACTACTGTTTGAGAGGTTTAACATACTCCATAGCATTTTAAACGAAAAAATTCTCACTATAATCTAAATGGGTTTGCATAAGTTTTGTGGTCTGCACACCACAATATCAAGGAATGCCTGGTTGATGCACTTGCCAGATATAGAGCAGAGCAGAGTAGATCATTGGCGCGAGTGGTTATGTGATGGCTCGCATAAAACTCAGGCTTCAGTCGCACTGCGGAAATCCCGTTTCAGATAAGAAGCGTATTTAGTGTGTATAAAATGCTGAATGCGGGATAAATATAATAAAATTTGCCACAGCAACCCAAAATATTGCTTGGGCGGCTGCCAAAAAATAAAAAAATGATTGCCGCCTAATGAAGAACCTATAAAAGCACAGCAATTGATGACGTGTGTTTGAAAGAGACTGTCAGTTAAAATATTTTTTTTATTCGTGTGTCTGTGAAACAGGACATATGCAATATGTAATATACGCATACATGACAACCGTAAACGACAGAAAAAGTGCAGAATTGGCTCTGGGCTTATTCCAAAAACAAGACAAGTTAACATTTTGCTCTCTTCCTTTGCCGTGCATATTAAATACAATCTAATTTTCTCACTTATATTACAAAATATATTTTGGACCATACCATATCATTTACACACTAATTTAGGCCCTTTTGATTTATTTGTTGTATTGCACGCAAGCTGAGCAGAGTGAAAGGCTGTAATCTTTGCTGTTTCAAAAAGAAAATATTTTTATGCCCTTCACAAGCAAATGTTGGCCTCCAATTCAGGCCGTCGCTTCTTGTCACAAAGGATGGCCTGTGATGCCATCACCACTGACCTGATTTCAGCTGAGATCTGTTTGCAGAGAGGCTGTGTTTAAAGCCATATGCTTTATGTAATATTTGTTTATGCTGACTCTCTGAAAAATCGTGTCACCATAGTCACAAAGTACCTCTCCCAAATAGGTCAACAGAAGTTATCAGCTATGACAACTCATATGGCCCGGTCGGGGTTTATATATTTCTCATTATTCTGACGTGTGGTAATGAGCCTACAGTTGAGAGTCACTCCAAATGTACACATTGCCTTTGTTGTGTTGTGCTTTCCTTTCAGTTTAGCTTAGGGAGGTCATGTGATTGGGGATGCATTATGCTATTGGCTGTTTTGAACAAATCAACTGGACCAGAAAGCAATCATTTAGAGTTTGAAGCCACCTTGTTTGCTCTGTATACCGCCATCCACAGGTGTGATGCATTTGGCTTAATGCTCAGGTTCACACTTTGGTGCATAGCCAGAGGGTACTTCTAGGTACACCTGGCTGCAGAAAAAATGGCTTTTGCTAATCCTATTGGCTTTATTTTGTTGTTTGCCAGTCTTACAGTATCTGTTTGTTTTTGCATGGGTTTGTCTCAAGTGAGCAGTATAGGAGCTACAGGTGAAGTGTGTAGTTAAAGTTAAAATACTTTCTCTTATCGTAGCTAAATATGCCAAGACAACTGTAAGGCAATTGTAGACTGATTTCCCATAAAAGTGTAAACAGTTTGGCTCTGTGGTGCTTTTGAAACTTTGCTTTCTTTGTTCGTGCCTCCCAACTCGACTCGGCAACATTTTCTTATCCAATGGTTTAAGTTTGGAGTTCTCCAAGTTTTTTTCGACCAATGGAAGACAGGGGTGTTATTCAGGAAACCTGTTTGAAAACTGTTATTTTTACAATTTTGTTTGGTGTTGTAGTCACAGAAATTGTTATACTTCATCTATAAATAAGAGCCAGAACTTGAATCAGGCTGTCTAGCATCCATTCCTTTTTAATTACGCTTTTCTTCTTATGTTTCTTATCTTCTCTCAAACAGCACATATAATGCTTGCTTTTATTATTGGCCGACTTCTTGGTGTCACATAACCCTTTTCTGCAAAAATGATTCATGACACCATCATGCTCTTGAACATAATAATGAATGACATTTGGGAAAAGTTCCTTATTTTGGCAGATTAATTATTGATGGCATTCTGGTATTGGAGCTCCCAGTGGAAGGAGAGGGTGAGGTGCTATTGAAGCACCATGCTAATGAAGCACCTCCAGTAGCTTTCAGAAGTTTGGACTTTTTGGCATGACACATTTGCCCGGAGTTCAACCCTCAATGCTTAATTTAGTCTCATATACTTCTACTTGGCTTTGATTTTAGGTTTCCTGCCCATTTAAGACTTGAGTGATTTGGATAACACTTTCACAATTAGCCTCTTGTTGTAGCCCATATTGTTGGATGAGAATAGATAACTTTCATTGTGATGGAAAAACCCATATAGGTCAACCATTACTGCCAATGGCAGAAGCCAATATATAGACAGTAGAGTGGTTGATTGCTGATATAATACAGGTACACACCCATATATATATATATATATATATATATATATATATATATAAAACCTATTTAACAATTTAAAGAACTACTTCACCAATTTTTGATTTGCTCACAAAAGATGATGTTTTAATAATAGCTATAGGCAGTATTATTACAATGGCATTGGATAGTGCCTCACTTAAAAGCTCTAAAAATGAAACAACAATTTATTTTATTTTGCAGTGGACATCTGTTGCATTCATGAGCGCTATGAGAGAAGCTTATTCACAATAGCATGCTTGTTCATGCTTGCGTTGTTTTTTTTTTTTGCAGTAAATAACACAAGTTCTCATATATTGTAATATAATATAAGTAACTTATGACTATTTTCATTTTTGAAGTTTCCTTTAAAGGGTTAGTGCACTCAGAAATGAAAATGCAATAATTGCGTACTCACCCCTGTTTTGTTATAATGACTTTCTTCTTTTTTTTAACACAAAGGGAGAAATTGTGAAAAAAAATGTTGTGCTCAGTGATGTCATACAATGGCGGTTTATGGTGACTACCTCTTCAAGCTCCAGAAGAACGCAAAATTATAATTCAGAGGTCTAATAAACTATTCCATGATACTCATGATTGTTAAGAAAGTATACGATAAGGTTTGGTGAGAAACGAAAACCTTTATTGTCAACTACTAGATAATGCAGCAGAAAAATGTACAGTAATTCAAGTGAAATTCTTCGGTCAACATGAAGCCAGTTCGATTGGCATTTGTATGTAGACCTGAGATATGAAATGGATTCTTTAGTGGATCTCTTTTGTGTTCACTTCAGTTGAGATAGGATATCACATTACTCAGTATACTTAGACTGTATATATACTTACTAAACTAAATTCATATTTTGCAATTTACAAAACTATTGTATGGTTTCAAGAGACTTTGAATTTAATGCATGAGTCATATGGACTACTTTAATGGTGTTTCCTTTATGCTTCTTTAACGTCATATTGGAGCTATGACACACAATAACATACAATATCGGAGCATTGGAACGCTCTTCATTAATGGGCTAATGACCAAGAAAGCGATCACTTCACTTCTGGGGATGTGGACTTTAACATAAACAATGTTTTCTCTGTATGGGAGTGTTTGTGTTACCAGATTTTAATGTAACTGTTTCTGTTCAAATTTTCAGCCAAGATTTTGGGCCTTTATTTTTCTCCTTTGGCCGAAAACAAAAAATAGTATTTTATGCCTTTTTCCACTGAAATTTCAGTGCATCCCTATTTGGGTTAATTTACTAAGCTGGGATGGTTATCGCCCAATGCCAAAAAAAAAAAAAAAAAAAAAAAAAAAATATATATATATATATATATATATATATATATATATATATATATATATATATATATATATATACACACACTCTAATTAATCGGCCAGATCATCTAATTAGTCTATATATGTTTGTGGTCTCTCTTAAAATAACTTTAAGAGATTTAAGATGTATGTACCCAACTTGGCCACTTTTAATTATTTTAAGCACTTTTAATTGGCTCTGAGGACCCATAGTTTTTTTTTTTCTTACTGACACATTATTGCTTTTACCACTAGACCTGTTTGGTGGGAGACAGCTGTACACTGTTGCTATCTGAACCTTGAAGGTTGTTTATCAAGTCCACGTTTGTGGAAATGTCACTTGAAATTCAGTCACAACTGAAGGTGCCACTCTTTAAAATGAGGAAACATCTTAAAACCACATGTAACTAGTCCAGTTGAAATGGCACATTTTTACAATTTCCTCTCTTCGATGACATGGATGAAAGGAAATCTTAACTAACATATGTTGTTTTGGAAACATGTGTGAAGCTGACAAAGCACTTTGTTTGTTTCGTGTTTTGGCCGTTGGTGGTGGAAGATCTTTTGTGAATCAGATAAGGACTGTTGCATTGAGACCATTTAACCGAAGACAGATTTTACCCAAAACAGGCTCTGCAAATGTCTGAACTCTACCCCACAGGCAAATTCATGCAAATTACTTCTTTGGATTACCTACAGTATGAGCAGCTGTGTGTGTGTGTGTGTGTGTGTGTGTGTGTGTGTTTCCCAAACTGATTGATCGTACCTTGTACACAATTAGGGCTGAAATGATTAGTCGACGTTATCGACAACGTCAACAATAAAAATTGAAAATTTTTCGTTGTCTAATAGTCGTTTGATTTCATTTAACGTAACATGAGATCAGATATGAAACTAATGATGGCGCATGAGAGCAGCACTGCAGCTCATGCCTGACTGAGGAGAGGAAGAAAACACAGCTCACAGTCCAGATGCACTCTAAACTTTCACAGCTTCAAGTGATGTAGATTGCTAAGTATAAGGAAATTATACAAAGATACAAAATAAGTAAATAAAGAAGCACACCTGTTGTGAAATACAGTGGAGCCGGAGCTGCCTTTCCACTGAAGCAAAGCTTGCATGTCAGGGCGTCTTTAAAGGAGACACCTCGCCGTTATATCTTTAATGCATCCTTTATTCAAGTTCAGATAATAAGGGAGCAGGTCATGTAAATAAGTATAAACTCCGAAACTGGCATATCTCTGTGTGGTCAGCGCCTCTTCTATGAGTCGCGTGAAGTGACCCGATCTAAGGGGGAGAGATTGAAATTGCACCTGTCCGATGAACACTCTGGCATGGGCACGCTCGTTCCTTGTGCACGCTTGCTCCAGTCAGATTGTAAGTGTTTGCTCGCCACGAAGTGAATCATAATGCATATGTGTTGTGGTGTGTATCTTATCATGAAGAAAATATGGCAATATGCAGCTCTATTAAGAAGAAAGAGTTTGTTTTTTGAGAGTTAAAGATGGATCGACGTGAACAAAAAGTTGAGAGGGTGGTCTTGATAAATTATCTACACTGCAACTAAATACTTTTTTGATTTTGTTTTGGCTTGTTTTCCAATATAAATATCTAAAACTCCTTTAAAATAAAGTACATTTACTTTAGGAGCTATACTGCAGAAGACAAATTTGTTGTCTGAGAATGTTGAATATAATATTAAATTTTAAAATATCTAAAAATCCTTAAAACAAGATACATTTACCTGAAGCAACATATAATGTATTTAGACATGCTTTCAGAGAAAAGATCTTGAATATAAGTATATTTTGACTACTGCACTGGCATATGAATAAACAAGTGAAAAAATACACGTATATACAAAATACACTTATGTCCAAGATACATTCTCTGAAAACAAGTCTCAATATATTATATGTTGTGTACAGGTAAATGTGTCTTGTTTTAAGGATTTTTAGTTATTTTTAAATGGAAAACAAGACCAAATACTTGATTACACTATTTTGCAGTGAAAGTTTTTACTAAATTAAACTTAATAAAAAGTTATTTTTTTCCTTTTAATTCAATAAATGTCATTTAGAGATTTTTAAAAGATGATTTTGTCCTCTTTATTTTTAGTAAGCATGTTTATTACAACCTTTTAATCAAGGTACAAGCTGTATAGTCAGTTAAGAGCTAATGATTAATTGTCGCAATAATCAGTCGAATAATCGTTAGAATAGTCGATTATCAAAATAATCGTTAGTTGTAGCGCTACACACAACACAGCTCAACCAGCTCAAGCACACTAAAATGATGCAATTGCTAACTGTGTGTCAGCTATGAAGAAATTACACATTGTCTTAATGGGAATTATTGAGAATTTTCCTTGAAGCTTGTTTCTTTGTAAACCTGGTAAATTATGAACCATGTTGTTCTTGGGACACGTTTTAAATTTTACTATGCAAATATTTTTCTTAAGTGTCCGTTGAGCCATACTACTCCCCTTCAGATTATGTAACCTAATCATGTCATTTTCATGAGAAAACAGGCCTATGTTTCTTGGTGTTTATAAAGAACTGATTATCCCTGAGGTCAAGCTGTTAAAATTACTTCTAGAATAAAGACAGATGAGAGGAACACTGAGAAACAGCCCTTGATATCTTATTTACCTTTTTCTGCATAGTGGAAGGATTTTACGCCTTCTTGCCAGAGGTTTTGTGAAGGGTAGTTCATCTTTTTGAAGGATTGTGGTTCATGTATGGCCTCGCTCCTGGTAGTGCATTGTAATACCTTTACGAAACTCTCCAGCCAAAAGCTTCTCCCTGCTCCTTTCCTGCTGCTTTCGACATCCTATTTATCCAAAAACCACTGAAGTTACCCTAAGCCTGCATTGGCTTGTTTTGAACCTTTCTGTAATACAGCGTCCCTGGTTTGAGCTGCATTTCTAAACCCCTGGCCGCTGTCTTTACGTATTTATTTTTTTGGATGCTTATTGGTCTTCTCATTTCTCCATGCTTTCCCTTCAGGCTTGCATTCTGGTCTCTATTTCCTTCTCAAAACAAACAGTCTTATCCAAACAAACAGCTATGTTTGCTGTGAAGGACCCCAAATAAGAAGAGGGCCCATGATGACACCGCCGCACTATGAGGTTCATATAGGAGATAACATTGAATGGTTTATACAAATTACCACTGCAAAGAAGCTCCCCATGTTCTGCTTTTAGACAGCCAAACATAAGAACTGAGCCATAAATTAGGTCTTGTGTGTAAATCTCTAAATGCAACCCGGCACATATATCTATCCCAAATGAATCTATGGAATGTCCAGAAGGTATAAGCATTTTCAAGATGATTACAAAATAATAGAATAGAATATATTTTTTAGGGCTTGTTAATGATACAGATTTCCCGATTCAATTCTGATTCACAAGCTTTCGATTCTGATTTCGATTGGATATCGAATATATATGAGTATATTTTTGTTATTTTGTCCCATATGAAATCAATTCTCTTCCAGCTAATGCTTTTAATTATACAAGGTACATTATGAAGATATTAATTTTACTAATTATATTTGATTTAGTTTTTCATTATTTTGATCACATTTTAGCTCTTTAAAACTGAACAAATTAATGTATTTAATTAATTAATATATTGAATTGCATATATTATATTTTGTTACATGTTTATTGTTTAATTGCATAATGTGTACTTTTTACAGGTATTTACATTGATTTGTTGAACGCATGGTACTGTCTTAAAAACCGGTACTGTCTCTAAGGAAACCCGGCATCTCTGTAAACAGCGTCTTTAAGTTAGCGCATGTTAATGAGAGAGATACGAATGGGTTTTATATAATCTGTGCTATGCATGATTAGATTTCAGTGTTTATTTTTTTGGTGTTTTTGATCAACAACTGACTGTAGAGAACAGAAAGGGTATTAAAGGAGACATTATTCAATGACAAATCGGTTGTGTGAATCTCGTCTTGGACAAACAGAACAACTTCTGCACTCAACACACAGTGAAATGTTCTCGCTGCTGAATATTCCACCAAGTTAAGTCATTTATATTTGTATAGCGCTTTTCACAACACACATCGTCTCAAAGCAGCTTTACAGAAAATCATGCATTAACAGAAAATGAAACTGTAATATCTATAATGTTTAGTCATCATTGTGTAGTTTGATAAAATACAATTGTGAATTGTGTTTAAAAATAAGTAATTAAACAAAAATTGTATTTAGAACCTCAGTGAGCAAGCCGAAGGAGACTGTGGCAAGGAAAACGAAACTCCATAAGATGTTGGTTAATGGAGAAAAATAACCTTGGGAGAAACCAGGCTCACTCTGAGGGCCAGTTCGCTTCTGGCTAAACAGCATATGCCAATATTAGTTATTTACGTGCAGTGCAAGTCATGGTTTAAGATTAGTAAACTAAGTAAGTGTTAAGGGTCAGTGTTTAAACAAAGATTGAACTGTAAGATTAATGACTAATGTCTTTGAAGTCCATCGTGGATTAACTGCAGAAGTTCACATAGATGCATTGTCCTTTGTTAATTGGCTGACGAAAGGTTTTGTTGGCAATTAATTGATAGTCTATGTATTCCATTTCAAGAGTGTAGTCCATCATTAGACCGAGGTGATGTAGGCAGAGATCAATGAGGTGCATCGCAGTTCAACCTGGCCAGTAATTTCGGTGAGGTCTATCCTAAGTCCAAGGGTCAGGCAATGGCATATGAAGTATCCCATGTCTTATGGTTGGAGTTGGCATCAGCTCATCCTCTGAAGTCCATTGTAATAGACTGAAGTGATGTTTGGCTTGCACTGGCTGCTATTAGTCGTCATCACTCAGAGACACGTAGCAGTGGAGTCCAACACGAAGCGGGAATGGAGCTGGATTCAGCCGGTTCTGGTGACCTCAGGATAGGAGTCCTGAGGTTGAGACAGGGAAACAGATAGAATAATATTAGCATAGCTGCCATTCAATTTATTGAAGAGTTATAGATCATGATCAGTGTTTTTGGTTCCAGCAGACCTAACTAAAGCAGCCTAATTGTGAGTTGAAGGATAAATTAGGTGTATGCCTGGCTAAATAGATGAGTCTTTAGTCTAGACTTAAACTGAGTGAGTGTGTCTGCATCTCGAACAGTGTGAGACTATTCCGTAGCTTAGGAGCCAAATATGAAAAGGATCTACCTTCTTTTGTGGATATTGATATTCTAGGAACTATTAACAGGCCAGAATTTTGTGATCGTATTGAACGTGATGGAATATAGTGTGGTGAAGGTCACCTCTAGACCATTCAAAGCTTTGTACGTAGTTAACAGAATTGTAAAATTAATAAGAAATTTAACAGGTAGCCAATGTAACGAAGATAAAATGGGGCTAATATGATCATATCTCTTGGTTCTAGTCAGCACTCTGGCTGCTTCAACAACCAGTTGAAGTGTATTTATTGATCTTGCTGGACATCCTCCCAGTACTGCATTACAATTATCTAGTCTTGAGGTCATGAACGCATGAATTAGTTTTTCGGCATCAGCAACAGAGCATGTGTCGTAATTTAGCAATATTTCTGAAGTGGAAGAATGCTGTTCAACAAACATTGGTCATTAGATTTTCAAAGGACAGATCGGTATCAAATATAACACAGAAGTTCTTTGCTGTTGAAGACGATGTAACAGTACGTTCATCGAGAGTCAAATAATATTTTAGCGGCTTGTTTTTAAGAGTCTTTTTGGTCCAATAATTAGTACCTCTGTTTTGTCGGAATTGAGAAGAAGGACATTTCTGGCCATCCAATCTTTTATTTCATTGATATTCTCTGCTACTTTGGAGAATTGTGAAATTTCGTCACGTTTTGAATAAAACTTGGTCAACCAAGTTTTGATTGGTCGGTTGGTCACAGAAAAAACTCTACATAAAAATTATGAACACCGGTATTACCGCTGATTGGACGCTAGGTGGTACTATGGGGTAATTTTCATTAAGCAGGGTTAGGTTTAAGCCTGCACAATAAAGCAAGACACCTTGATTTAAAACTTTGAACTTTATTTATTATTTATTTTAACTAAACATTCAAATGAAACTGGAAAAAATAAATAAATAAGTGCAATTAAAATGCGTGGTGTTCAACTTTTTGAAAAATGGTTTTACAACAGTTGTCAACATCTCTCTGGCAAAGAACCTACTTCATCTGTGCATTCTCTACCGGTCGGGTATTTCGTTATCCGGGAAAATACATCATGTGTGTGAATAAATTCGTTTTGTACCCTCCTTCATGATATATATATTGCAATATCCAATTACATCGGCAAGGGGGCTGAGGGATCGGTGAATATTCTTGCTTTAGTGATTTTGCATTGAAAATGTAATTAATTTATTTTAAAAACGAAAAACTTTAATCAAATACATTTCTAAATTCAAATTGCACTCCAAACGAAACGAAAAAGCAATTAAAATAATGAAGTGATAAAAGAATAATATATATATATATACACCTTTCCATTTACCGTCAGGTAAGAATCCGTTTTAACATCATGGTGGAAAATTACTTGGACAAACGAAGACATAAAAACAATTATATATTAATAATTATAATAATTATAATGATGAAAATAATCACTGAAATATAAATCATGGTTTGAGGTGAACGTGTTTTTGTATTATTTTATGATTTAATCACAGATGTATAGGCTGCAGCGTTGCTTTCACAATTAACTGCTCTGTGGAAATAAAGTGAACTGAACTCAAAGCACCTCCTGAGCTGAGATATGTGAGGTCATTTGCAGCACTCATAGACGATACTGTTCTTGCCAAAAAAATAAAATAAAATCGGAAGACAGAAACAAAGAGTGAGAACATTTTACATGCGCATTAGGCCCTAAAACTGATCCCTATGGCACTCCATACTTTTGTTTGGTTTGACAATTCCTCATTTACATAGAAAAAGTGGTAGCGGTCTGCTAAATAGGACCTAAACCAAGTCCACAAATGCCAACATAATTCTCTAGCCTATTCAAGAGAATGTTGTGATCTATTGTGTCGAATGCAGCACTAAGATCTAAAAGCACTAGAAGTTAAATGCAGCCACGATCAGATGATAAGAGCAAGTCATTTGTAACTCTGATAAGTGCAGTCTCTGTACTGTGATGGGGCCTAAATCCTGACTGAAATTGTTCATATATACTGTTTCTCTGTAGAAATGAACATAGTTGTGAGGATACTACATTTTCTTGTATTTTAGACATAAATAGGAGTTTATAAATCGGTCTATAATTAGCCAGTTCTCCAGGATCAAGTTGTGGCTTCTTAATAAGCGGTTTGATAACTGCCATTTTAAAGTTTCTTGGGACATGTCCTAAGGATAGTGAGGAGGTAATAATATTAAGAAGAGGTTCTGAGATTACAGAGAATACCTCTCTTAAGAGTTTAGTTGGTATTGGATCTAACATACATGTTGTGGCTTTTGATATTTCGATAAGTTTTATTAGCTCTTCATGAACTATGACAGCGAAGGATTGAAGTTGCACATGAGGAAAATTATGAGACACTGTTTTCTGAGGTACTGTGACTGATGATTGCATAATTCCAATTTTATTTCTGATTATTTAATTTCAAGAAATTCATGAAGTCTTTACTCTTGTGCTGCAGTGGAATATCTGGTTCTGTTGAGGCTTTATTCTTAACCAATTTAGCCACAGTACTGAATAAACAGCTAGGATTATTGTGGTTATTTTCTTTGAGTTTGCTAAAATATGCTGACCTGGCAGCTTTTAGTGCCTGTCTGTAGCTACAGACACCTGTATCCTTCCATGCACCGCGAAATACCTCTAATTTTGTATTCTTACACTTGCGCTCCATTTTCCGAGCTGCTCTCTTGAGAGCATGAGTGTGATCATTTCACCATGGTGCAGGGCTTTTTTCTTTAATTTTCTTTAATTGAAGGGGGGTGACACTATCAAGAGTGCTTGAGAAGACTGTATTTATATTTTCTGTTATTTCATCAAGTTCTTCAAGGCTTTGGGGTTTACTGAGTGTATGAGATAGATCTGGAAGATTATCAGTGAAGCTAACTTCAGTGGTTGAAGAATAGTTCTACCTGAACAATAGCGTGGTGTAGATTGAATAACATTAGCTGATCGCAGCATACGAGAGATGAGGTTATGATCTGAGATGTCATTGCGGTAGAATATCTATAGTATCAACATCAACTCCATATGACAGAATTAAATCTAGCATATGATTATGGCGATGAATTGGTCCTGTCACATTTTGACTCCAAGAGAGTTGAGAATATCGCTAAATGCTAATCCCAGTGTGTCATTTTCATTATCGATGTGAATGTTGAAGTCACCAGCAATTAAAGCTCTATCTACAGTAACTGCAAGATCTGATAAAAAATTAGCAAATTCACCAAGGAAATAAGAATAAGGCCCGGATGATCTATATACTGTAACAAGGGCAAAAGATAGTTTTTTTTAAATTTATATCTGCAGTGTCACTTTAAGCATTATTAGTTCAAAAGACTTAAACTTATATCCTGTCCTCTAACACCAAAAACTTCACTGCAAATTGTAGCAACACCTTCTCTTCCCTTCAGTTGAGGCTCATTTTTATAACAATAACCTGGGGGAGTAGATTCATTTAAACTAATATATCCTTCCAGTTTAATCCAGGTTGCAGTCAAACAGAGTGCATCCAAACTATGATCTGTAATGATTTCATTTACAATTAGTGCTTTGGTAGAAAGAGATCTAATGTTCAGTAGCCCTACCTTCATATGATGTTTATCTTTAATTTTTTTTTTGTTTTGTTCAAGTTTGATCTTAATCATATTTTTCTAAATTATTTAATGAGAGTTTTATGTTTGGTAGTTCGGGGAACCGACACAGTCTCTATGTGATATCTAGGTGATACAGTCTCTGTGGTGTAGTTTATATGACCTGTGTGACGTCTCAAGGCAGATAGCAGACGTTCGGATTAACCAGCTTGTCTGCTTCCTGACCTGGGCCCCAGTTAGTCAGATACTATCATTATTAAGACTATGAGCCAAATTACTAGAGAGGAGAGTGACTCCTTCCCTAGAGGGATGGAGTCTGTCTCTTTTTAGCAGGTCAGGTCTACCCCAAAAACTCTTCCAGTTGTCTATAAATCCTATGCTATTCTCCAGACACCACTCAGACATCCAGCCATTATACAAGCCACACTATACTACACAATTCATTCACTGGTGAGTGAAATCTAAACATTTACCTGACAGTCAAATATATAAATTGTTGCATAGCACCAAATTTGGTTTGAAATGTGAGTGGATTCCTCTCATTGTAGTAGAGGGTTGTGCATAGAGTAAAAGATCGATCTTGGGATTTAAGGATTGATATTATGGATTGATATTGAGATCATTCAAATGAAGATTGCGATGCATCAGGAAATCGATTCATAATTTTTTTTTGCAAAAAAATAAAAAAAAAAAAAAAAAAAAAATATATATATATATATATATATATATATATATATATATACACAGTTGTGCTCAAAAGTTTGAATACCCTGGCAGAAATTGTGAAATGTTGCCATTGATTTTGAAAATATGACTGATCATGCAAAAAACGGTCTTTTATTTAAGGATAGTGATCATATGAAGCCATTTATTATCACATAGTTGTATGTCTGCTTTTTAAATCATAATGATAACAGAAATCACCCAAATGGCCCTGATCAAAAGTTTACATACCCTTGAATGTTTGGCTTTGTTACAGACTCACAAGGTGACACACACAGGTTTCAATGGCAATTAAAGGTTCATTTCCCACACCTGTGGCTTTTTAAATTGCAATTAGTGTCTGTGTATAAATAGTCAGTGAGTTTGTTAGCTCTCACGTGGATGCACTGAGCAGGCTAGATACTGAGCCATGGGGAGCAGAAAAGAACTGTCAAAAGACCTGCATAACAAGGTAATGGAACTTTATAAAGATGGAAAAGGATATAAAAAGATATCCAAAGCCTTGAAAATGCCAGTCAGTACTGTTCAATCACTTATTAAGAAGTGGAGATTTCGGGGATCTCTTGATACCAAGCCAAGGTCATGTAGACCAAGAAAGATTTCAACCACTACTGCCAGAAGAATTGTTTGGGATACAAAGAAAAACCCACAGGTAACCTCAGGAGAAATACAGGCTGCTCTGGAAAAAGACAGTGTGGTTGTTTCAAGGAGCACAATACGACGATACTTGAACAAAAATGAGCTGCATGGTCGAGTTGCCAGAAACAAGCCTTTACTGCGCCAATGCCACAAAAAAGCCGGTTACAATATGCCCGACAACACCTTGACACGCCTCACAGCTTCTGGCACACTGTAATTTTGAGTGACGAGACCAAAATAGAGCTTTATGGTCACAACCATAAGCGCTATGTTTGGAGAGGGGTCAACAAGGCCTATAGTGAAAAGAATACCATCCCCACTGTGAAGCATGGTGGTGGCTCACTGATGTTTTGGGGGTGTGTGAGCTCTAAAGGCACGGGGAATCTTGTGCAAATTGTTGGCAAGATGAATGCAGCATGTTATCAGAAAATACTGGCAGACAATTTGCATTCTTCTGCACGAAAGCTGCGCATGGGGCGCACTTGGACTTTCCAGCACGACAATGACCCTAAGCACAAGGCCAAGTTGACCCTCCAGTGGTTATAGCAGAAAAAGGTGACGGTTCTGGAGTGGCCATCACAGTCTCCTGACCTTAATATCATCGAGCCACTCTGGGGAGATCTCAAACATGCGGTTCATGCAAGACGACCAAAGACTTTGCATGACCTGGAGGCATTTTGCCAAGACGAATGGGCAGCTATACCACCTGCAAGAATGTGGGGCCTCATAGACATCTTATTACAAAAGACTGCACGCTGTCATTGATGCTAAAGGGGGCAATACACAGTATTAAGAACTAAGGGTATGCAGACTTTTGAACAGGGGTCATTTCATTTTTTTCTTTGTTGCTATGTTTTGTTTTATGATTGTGCCATTCTGTTATAACCTACAGTTGAATATGAATCCCATAAGAAATAAAAGAAATGTGTTTTGCCTGCTCACTCATGTTTTCTTTAAAAATGGTACATATATTACCATTTCTCCAAGGGTATGCACACTTTTGAGCACAACTGTATATATACAGTGTGTGTGTGTATATATATATATATATATATATATATATATATATATATATATATATATATATATATATATATATATATGGACAAATACTTGGTTATGTAACCTCTGCCCTTAAAAATGGCATGCAGTGTACGGTCAAACCCATTGAACAGGACTGTTTTTCAGGTGGAAGAAATTATTTTATTTGTTTTACAAAACTAAAATAGCCTCCACAAACCCGTTAAAGCTGCTTGTAAAAGTGAGTATGCAATTTAGTCCTGACACATGTTACGAGTCCCTCACTGCCTGTTGTCCTTCATCAGTTGTTTCCTGAGCTACAGACCAGAGCACCATGTTCACCTTTCTCAACCTCATGGTAATTACTCAAGGTACATCTGATCCTTGTGGGATTGCTTTGAAAGGTAAAACTATACAAAACAGCACAGCAAAACCGCTCAAATCTAGGAGCTGGAGTGAGTGTTTTCGAATATGTGGCCAGACAATAGGCCCTCTGCGCCAAGCCCGTTGTTGCTCAGGGCTGTTGTCACTCTGCCCAGAAGAAGAGTCATCCAGTTCTCTGCTCTATTCAGCTCTGCTTCCGTCTGTAACGGCTGATGGCTTGTGTTTTTCCTCCAATTAAGTAGTGATGGCAGCTTCATTGCTGGGAAAAGACATATGATCATGTTTTATTGGTGGTCACAGTGGTGACTTGGTAGACTGTCGTGCTTGTTGGCATTTCTCATTTGCTGACATTTCTTTCTGTTGTGCAGGGTCATAGTAGATTGGTTTAGGCTAGTTTTTATTGATTATATAGTTAGATTGTATCCAGTATCAGATGTGAACTTTTTGCCTTCCTTGGTGAGATATTAATGCAAACAGTAATTTATGTCTTGAAGTAAGCGATTCCTGAGAAAGACTGTTGATATTTGAACTCAACAGCTAAACAAACGCACCCCTCCCTTCAGTGCTCCTTCAGAAGCTCCGCCTCACTGCCCCATTTCCCCCATCTCCCCTCCCCCTTCCCCCATCCTGTGCAGCAGCACAAACCGCCCCCTTTTGCTGGTTGGCTGAAATAGTGTTGCATGGATCGGTCCAATCCACTTTGTTTATTTTCCAATTTACAGAGCCAGGGCTGTGTACAAACATGTTTTTTTTGTTGTTTTTTTTTTTCAGCTCACACACAGAACGGACAGCTAGCAGACCGTGAAGAGATATTTGCGGAATTTGACAAGTGTATTTGATTAAAATGACTTACTCCACCTTTAAGTGAGCTTAAGAAGTGGGACAATTTTCTTTTAAAGAAGTGGACATTTTTATCAAAATATCGGACTTAAAGTGTGAATTGAGCCCAACAGGCCTTCCGCTGTCTAGTATGCCATTAATACTATAGGAATATTCCATTTTCAATACAAGTTAAGCCACATAAACAGCATTTGTTACAAACCTAGTAATTTCGGTTGAGTCATTCGCATTGTGGAAATTGGAGAGGCATGTAAGTGCACGCGTGTCCTTCCACTGAATTACAAGTATATTCCCCTCAATCCTACACCAACTCATATCCCCACGATGTCTTTAAATTCTGCAGTAAACAGTTTACGATTCACCCTGCATGTCCCACAGGCATTAGTTCCCATTTCTAACAACTTAACCATAAGAGCTGGGGACGTGTAAAAGTTGTCAAACCAAACATTGTGGCCCTGGTCTTTGAATGGCTGCAGTAACGATTCAACTACTTTGGTGGCCAAGTCAGTGACACGTCTATCATGACTACCTGTGTAAACATTAAAGTCGAGATTATACCCCGAGTCTGATGTTGCAATTACCCATAATTTAAAACCCCATAGAGAAGGCTTGCCCTTCATGTATTGTTTCAATCCTGACCGAGCTTTAGACTTAACCATACGTTCATCTATTGCAAGATTTTGGTTAGGCTGAAAGAGCTGCTGGCATTTTTGTATGTGGTAGTCCATAAGATTCGCAACTTCCTAAGGCGATCCTGATTATCCTCTGTGGTAGGGTCTACAACATGTAGAGCTGCTAAAGCCTTGTAGCGGTCATGCGACATAAATCCCCTCACCCACGAGCCCTGAAGTGTCTTGGTTCCTCAATGATGATGGGAATCAGGGAGAATTGAAAACCCCATGTAAATGAGCAACCCAAGAAATTGTAAAATTCATCGGGGGTCACCTCCATCCAAGCTCCTTGGTAGCTGGAATATGATGGACAGTTTAGGACGAGCTGCCACCCCTGATAGTTTGTAAAACTGCATATCTTAGCAACTACAGCCTAAGTAAAAACAGCATGAAAAAGTCAATTTCTCGCAACATCATATTGGAGGTTGACCGCACAGCCTGATGCATGCTACCCAAGTCAAAACCGAATGGACGGCTAGGCTTTAATGGGAGAGGTTTTGGTGCCTGTGAATCAATGTCAGAGTACGATGGATAATAAGCATAGTCAGAGAAGCATTTATGCTTTCTAGCTGACTTGGGACCTGTGTGAGAAATACCCAAAATAATAAGAGTAACAGTGTTAGTGTTACTGTGAGTATCAGTCATATGAGAAATAGAAACAAACAATACATGCACATTCATCTATACCCAGTTGATGGTCTAGGCTGGGGAACAGGTTCCATCTCATCCTCCATCTCCTCGTGGTCTGGGTCTTCCTGCAGTAGTTCCTGGTCCAGCAGATCTTCCTCCTGTGTGCTCATGCCCTCATGAGCCATGTCCTCCTCTGCTATGAACCTAAGCTCATCAGAAGCCAGCTGCCTCCTCCTCTTGAGGGTGCTGAGCAGGGAGACATAGTTTCTATCCATTTCTGCAACAGAAAAAAAGTACATAATTGGTAGCCAGCAGTGTGTTCTTCACAAATCTGTACACTGAATAGTCATCAAAGACTTGCAGACTAAGCAGAATGTCCAATTGCAGACAGCCCTCATACTTTCCTTGTGAACAGGAAGCTACACACAATCTAAAATCATGTCTGTGTGATGGATGGGTAAGGCTATCTGCTAAATTATAGAAAGATATCTACCATTTTTTTTATTACATGGGAAAATCAACAAGCTAGATAACTTATCTAACTAGCAGGCCAGTTTCCAGGCAGGTCTGAACAGCATAAAAAAAAAAAAAAAGAGGTCTGAACAACGTCTGCTCTCTGCCTCATTACTTTTTCACAAGCGACAAAATTAACAAAAAAAGTTATTGATATTTAGTTAAAAAATGTACATAGTATTGCTAGCTAATGTTTATTTAGCAAGTTTCACAGAAACTGCCAAAAAAAAAGTTTATATAAAAAGAGGCTCGCTGATAACGGTCACGTAAATTTTTCCAGAAAAAAGCTAGCTAGCGCAAATAAATGCTTCGTAACTAGAAAGGTTTGACTATCTTCCACAAGCGATAAAATTGGCCAAAAAGTTATTGATATTTAGCTAAAAATGTACATAGTATTGCTAGCTAATGTTTATTTAGCAAGTTTCACAGAAATTTGTAAATATAAAGTCTGCATGTGCTACATGCTTCACAGTGAATAAAGTGATTCACTCTTTGTCATTAATACTCAAACAGATCGCACGTGATGTTAATGATGCGGTTAGTGTATGAGCAGCCGACTTCTCACATTCACTTACTGTTGAAGCCCGCTGCTCATTGCAGACCTAATATTTGTTTAAATCTCAACCTTTTGTGGTTTAAGCACACTTGGACATACTACGATTTCAATTTGATTGTGCATTAATACATTAATTTCATCCCAAATATGTCAAATTCTGTGACTATCCGCGCTTTAGAGTTAATTTCGTTTTTATGACTGAATTCCGCGATTCCGTCCGTGTTTTCCACAACACGGGAATTATAGAGCCCTAATACTTGATACTACTGTTAAAAACTTAAATCACTCTTTTTTTAATTTTCTTTGTTCTATTGTTTTTATTTGTTCTGTTGCTTGTAGGCCTAATTTGTTTCTTGTTTTCTTATTACTGACTGTTTACGTGTCTTGAATAATTAAGAACTTTAATCGATGTTTAGTTATTAGATCAGATTAGTTATTATTTTCCATGGGTATCAAAATTGGTATTGCAAATCGACAAATGGCTTCCATACAGTATGCCAGCAAAATGGACATCATAAGTAAAATATACCCTAATTAAGCTGAATCTAATTGGAATCAAATCGTATCGAGAACTTGTGAATCGGAATCAAAGTGGGAAAGCTTTATTGATGCCCAGCCCTATTTGGCAGAATGACAGCCTCAGTCACCAACCATTTTTATTGTATTGAATAGTGACTGAATCCAAGTTAAGTCATAAGGGTTTGGAACAACATGAGGGTGAGTAACCCTAACCCATAAACTAAACTTTTGGAAGAGCTGCATTTTTAATAACTGTACTGTCCCTTTAATTAGATATGTAGGTTATACAGAACTTTTTTTACTCTCTCTCTTTACCCATAATGCATTTGGCTTTAAAACCAAAAAATCCCCCTCTCATCTCAGTGTTTTTATTTTAGGGTTATTGCTAATTATTTAGTCATTTAGAATGTGATTATATGAGCGGGTTAATTGTGATTCTAGTGACACTAGAATGACAGATCCAGCAGTTTACAAGAAAAAATTAAGCACTGATTTTGGTTTGACCTTTGCTTGCTGTTGAGGTTCTCTGCAGCCACAGAAGAACACTGTTTCTCTTTAATTTTAAGGAAGAGACACACAGATGCTTAAAACCAGCAATGAGTAAAGCTCTTTCAGACACAAATGAAATGCCTGACTGATGCATGAATTGGTCAACTGGTGGGGTAATTTAGTGGAAATGCATCCGCATGTCATTGAGGGAACAGAGGAGTTTTATGGGACCAATATGGAATGTTTTTCCTTTGTTTTGCATTTTCTTCCCGCTCTGCTCGATAATGACTCACAGAAACTGACTAGGATTTACTAGAATCACTTGCTTATTTTGCCTGAAAGTGTGTTTATGAGTTTGCTGAGAGATTATTAGCTCTTCCAGTTTCTCGACTCTGGATGGTTCTTGACTGATTTGTAGCCCTCTGTATAAGTCCCCGCAGGTTTCTGGATTGAGCTGATATCCTGGCACCATAACTAGTAGTTGACGTGTATACCCACACGGTAAACAGGCATCTGTGTAAAAAACAGGAATGATAGTGAGTCATTCTAGATGATTTGCCCTTCAAGCATCATTCTGCTTTTATTACTGTAATTTATGGTGCTTTTCTTTCCAAAAGTGCTTTTTTAGAGGTGTTTGCTAAGGAAAGCATCACTGTTAGTATTGCTCATTAAGGTTAGGGATTTGAACAATCATCTAACTGGATGATTCTCACAGAACCTGTCAAGAAAGTGTCTTGGTCATATTTAAACCCACATCATTATGAAAAGAAATTCTTTAAGAAACCCTTAAGCACATTTTAACCCCCAATTCTCATTACCGCAACAGTCATTTTTTTACATGTTCTGCAAAATTTTTACAAGATTTACATTTGTTGCTACTGAGGTTGAGGTACGGGTAGGCTTAGAGTTGGGATAGGTTTAGGATTGGAGTTTAGGGTAAAGTCTAAAATATTCTTCTGTTAGACGCAAACGCACAGGACGCGTGGCGCAAATCTCATCATCAGCATATACTCAATACTCAAGCACTGAACCCGCGCAGCCCGATTTTTCTAACCGCATGTCTTTGAATCTGCAGATTGTCCACTATGTGGCAACACTCACATTTGAGCCATTGCTGTCACAAAGAAGCGTTAGAAGATGTAATCGCCGGTAAACAACAGGAGACAGAGGTAAAAACAACAACAGCGGATGTGCAAGTCAAGTCAAGAGCGCATATGTGAGGAGGTCTGGAGATACATGCATTTGTATAACTCTAGTCTGAAGGAATATAATGACATCTAAACTCCTGGGGGCCTGGGTAGCTCAGTGGTAAAAGATGCTGGCTACCACCCCTGGAGTTCGCTAGTTCGAATCCCAGGGCGTGCTGAGTGACTTCAGCCAGGTCTCCTAAGCAACCAAATTGGCCCGGTTGCTAGGGAGGGTAGAGTCACATGGGGTAACCTCCTCGTGGTCGCTATAATGTGGTTAGTTCTCGGTGGGGCGCGTGGCGAGTTGAGTGCGGATGACGCGGTGGATGGCGTGAAGCCTCCACATGCGCTATGTCTCCGTTGCAATGTGCTCAACAAGCCATGTGATAAGATGCGCGGGTTGATGGTCTCAGACGTGGAGGAAACTGGGATTCATCCTCTGCCACCCGGATTGAGGCGAATCACTACGCGACCATGAGGACTTAAAAAGCGCACTGGGAATTGGGCATTCCAAATTGGGTGAAAAAAAATAAAAGACATCCTAAACTCCTGAAGAGAAAGTCCAGTGTCTCATAGCTGTCGTAGCGTGCATGTGCCAACCGCGTGTGTATGCACGGACAGTCATATGGAGTATTCTTTGACAGACTCGTGTTCGACTCTACGCAGACGCTGAGCATTCATGTCAAAATGGAATTAAACCTAGGGCTTAATGTTTGGGGTAGGGTTAGTTTTAGGGTTAGGGATAAGGTTAACAGTGTAACTACAGATGTAATTAAATGCAGGCACTTTAAATTTAAGTACAGTGCAACAGCACATATGTACATAAGTTCATTTGCATTGATTCTTAAGTACATAGTTGTTAAAAATACCTAATATAAAATGTGTCTGTTTCTTTTAATTTTGGAACTATTTGAATGAACATTTAACTAATCATCTGATAAAAATTAATGAAGTAATAATGTTAATATGTTTAAATTAAAGTTATTATAAGTTGATATGAAGAATCTAGTTTTTTATATTTATGGTCTCTGTGTTGGTTTAGAGGGTGGTGCCTGGGTTTGTAAACATTAAAAACTTCTGTAGATTTAGGCCTAGTCCACACGAATACAGTATTTCTGAAAGCATAATTTTCTCTGCGTTTCAGCCTCCCAGCCACTTGTAAATGGCATTGTAGGTTTTTACAGCTTCCAAAGTGAAGGCTTTTCAAAACGCTGTTTTCCATGATTCTGACTGGGAGATGTTCCGGTCCGCTGACTGTGATGACGACATAGAGCTTTAGACATTCGAGCGTAGAGGACGTCGTTCCGACCAGAACAATATGGATCTATCCGAACCAGAAGCCATGGATTAATAGCGATGTTCGCGCGGCACTTAATGTGCTTTTAATTCCGGGAATGCGGAGGAGCATAAACAAGCCTGTTATGATCAGAACAGCAAAACGTCAGTACAGGAACAAGATTGAAGGACAGTTTAACACCACCAACTCTAGAAGCATGTGGCAGGGAATTAACATCATCACGGACTTTAAAGGGAATACAACTCCGCCATGAACACCGCTGCATCTCTCCCGGATGAGCTAAATAATTTTTATGCTCATTTTAGGGAAATAACACCGCCCTCGCGGAGAGAGCTCTCACGACCGAAGCTACAGAGGTTAGTTCACTCTCCGTCTCTGTAGCGGATGTAACCCGATCCTTCCGACGGGTGAATATCCGCAAAGCCGCGGGTCCAGACGGCATTCCGGGCCGCGTCATCAGAGCATGCGCAAACCAACTGGCTGGTGTTTTTACAGACATTTTCAACCTTTTCCTCTCTTTGTCTGTAGTCCCCACATGCTTCAAAATAACCACCATTGTGCCTGTTCCAAAGCAATCCAAAATCACTTGCTTAAATGACTGACGTCTTGTTGCTCTGACCCCCATCATCAGCAAATGCTTTGGAGACTAATCAGAGATTACATCTGCTCTGTGCTGCCTCTCTCACTAGACCCATTGCAGTTTGCTTACCGCAACAACTGCTCCACTGATGATGCCATTGCATCTACAATACACACTGCTCTCTCCCACCTGGAAAAAAAGAACAGTTATGTGAGAATGCTGTCTGTAGACTACAGCTCAGCATTCAACACCATAGTGCCCTCCAAGCTTGATGAGAAACTCCGGGCTCTGGGCTTAAACAGCTCGCTGTGCAGCTGGATCCTGGACTTCCTGTCAAGCAGATGCCAGCTGGTTAGAATAGGCAGCAACATCTCCTCATCACTGACCCTCAACACTGGAGCCCCACAGGGCTGTGTTCTCAGCCCACTCTTGTATTCCTTCTACACACATGACTGTGTGGCAACACATAGCTCCAATGCCATCATTTAGTTTCCTGATGACACGACGTTGGTAGGTCTGATCACTGACAATGATGAAACAGCCTACAGAGAGGAGGTGCACACTCTGACACACTGGTGTCAGGAGCACAACCTCTCCCTCAATGTCAGTAAGACAAAGGAGCTTGTGGTGGACTTCAGAAGAAAAGACAGAGAACAGAGTCCCATCACCATCAATGGAGCACCAGTGGAGAGAGTCAGCAGCTTCAAGTACCTGGGTGTCCACATCACTGAGGAACTCACATGGTCCATCCACACTGAAGTCGTTGTGAAGAAGGCTCATCAGCGCCTCTTCTTCCTGAGACGCTGAGGAAGTTTGGAATGAACCGCCACATCCTCACACGGTTCTACACCTGCACTGTAGAGAGCATCCTGACTGGCTGCATCTCCGCCTGGTACGGCAATAGCACCACCCACAACCGCAAAGCCCTGCAAAGGGTGGTGCGAACTACCAGACACATCATCGGAGGTGAGCTTCCCTCCCTCCAGGACATATATACCAGGCGGTGTGTGAAAAAAGCTCGGAGGATCATCAGAGACTCCAGCCACCCGAGCCATGGGCTGTTCTCACTGCTACCATCAGGCAGGCGGTATTGCAGCATCAGGACCCGCACCAGCCGACTTCATGATAGCTTCTTCCCCTAAGCAATCAGACTTTTGAACTTTTGATCTCCCACGATCAAAATACATCAGTACTGCACTTTATTGCTCTTATATCTCACACCGGACTGTCATAAATTATATTATTATTATATTATATTTTCTCTTAACAACTTACTACCAACCGACAGCCTGAATGTCAATACAGTACAATACAACCTACTGTACATTCTATATATACTATATATACTTTTTTATTGAATATTGTGTATCTATATTGTGTGTATTTTATACTGTACAGTGTATGTTATTATTTGTATATTGTGTTGTGTGTAATTATGTGTATATTTACTTATTGGCTTAACAAAGAACTACTAACCAGCCAATTGTGGTTTTTGACATAAAAGCTTCACGGTACAATAATCGAGCATTGTGAAGCATTTTTGCATTGTTGTAAGGACTGAAAGATTTCCTAAAATGTTGTTGATGTGGATAGGATTTAAAAAAATGTAAACTGAGGTTTTCAAAAATATTCTTATACGTGTGAAGAAGTCCTCAAAGACCTTTACCGTGGGAAACTGGCCATCTCTCTCACCAGCTCATTTAATATCATTGTATCAAGGTTGTGCTGAGGACTTTTGCTGCTTCCTAATGTTTGTTTTGGTAACTCTCAGCCCTTGAGGCTGCACCTAATAAACAGTCAGCAGTCACCAACTAGAGCAGCATGTTTTTAGTGGCTCTAGTGGTGAGGGTGATTGCTGTAATGGGGCACGATGGGTGTTTGTGACTCACGTGTATGTCTCTCACCTAGTTTGCCTCATGTGGAAACCTCACAGGGCACTTAAAGGAATAGTTCACTTAAAAATGAAAAATGCTGTCATTGTAAACTCACCCTCATGCCATTCCAATATCAAATTCGGATATTTTTCTCTGAAACACAAGAAAGTAACTACTTCTGTTCAAAGTGACCACGGGCTGTTGAGTTTCAAAAAGAACAAAAAGCAACATAAAAGCACCATGAAAGTAGTCTGTAGGTCTTATATGCCATGCCATAGTGTTTTTTTTTTTTTTTTTTTTTTTTTTTTGTGTGTGTGTGTGGAATACACTGAAGTAACTATGGTTTTACTACAGTACCCATAGTTGATGTATGGTATTTGTAGTAAAAGCATGCTAACCACACAATTTACCACAGTTTTACTACAGTAATTATCCTGTATCCATTGTATTTGTAGAAAAAACAATAATACAGGAAAACCAAAACTATGGTAATAAAAAACCTTACCTATTTTTCTAGGAAAAAAAAAAATGTACATACTGTAGTTCAACTATGGTTACTTTAATAAAAATCATGCATGCTTCCACAGTATAAAGATAGAAATGCACTAAAATAGCACCAATTCAAGTAAAATTAAACCTTTCGCAAAATCTAAGCGGGAGTTTGACTAACTGAAAGAACTATATATCCCAGAACTATAGAACTATAACCCTCATAGATTACATTTTTATTGCAATGGACATTAAATCGCTTAAACTCATCCTTCACAATGTCAATCTGCCGGCAGACTGTGGCTATTCGCTTTGTTACAGCAATGCTGCGTTCATGATTCATGTTATGGTAAAGAAAGATAAAATTATGCGTTGCTTTCCAGTTGCGTTTGTAAACACCACTGAAAACTGTCCATCACTAACATACGTTGACTACACACGTAATTTTAAAAAGTTCGAGGGAAACTTGTATGAGCTTTCTGTAAATTCCACTGATAATATTTTAGAGAGTGGTCTAAACAATTAATAATGTCTTACCTGTCCAACAAAAAAGCAACATCGGCATCACTACTCATGTTTTTTCCATCATCAAATCTTTCCACCACGTGTATGCCGTACCGAAGTTTACTCTAGTTTTTTGCCTTTGCCGGTCTTTGTCTTCTTACTTCTGACATTTTTCGCTTCTTCAGCAGTACAGCTACTGAATCTCCTGTTGTCTCTGCTTCTAAAGCACGATAATAAGTATGTTCCATTGTATTATTTTTGCTCTTTGCATCACCAAACAACACTGTGCTAAGCATAGTCAAGCGTATCTACATAGGTGGCAGGCAATGAGCATGAGGATTTTCTTCAACGTTTAGTGAAATGCAGCGGACCATGTCATTTCAACACGTCGATACACATTGAAGGGGTGACCCGCACCATGTATGATAAAAACACTTTTTTTTTAATAGAAAACTATTTTGAGTACAGTCTTCATCTCATGTGAGTGTACACCATTCAGATCACTCAACACAAAAAAATTCATTTGTTAATGTGTAAAACTTTTTAAATTAGCCCCAAATTACTGAATGCACCTTTAATAGCTGTTACCATAGAGATGCAGTATTTATGACAGTGTGTCTGGGTTTTATGGGGCATGGTGGTAGGATGTTAAATCCGTTATGATGATGACGTTATGATGATGACGTTATGATGATGACATGATTTTTAAGCTTTCTTTCCCTGACTCTTTCTACAGAGAATTCTACTGAAGCTGATCTGTGGTTGCTAAACAGTTGCACAGTCAAAAACCCTGCAGAAGATCACTTCAGAAACTCCATAAAGTAAGTTTACACAACACTGATTCTTCTCAAACCCTGCGTGATACAATAATGCAGCAGTAACATGCTATTATTTATTGTTTTCCTTGTTAAATTTTGTGTTAACCAAGCAACCAATGGAACCAAACCATTTTTTGGAATACCACACACAAAGTATCTTTTGATATTTAGAGTGGCTAAATCAGGTGAAAGTTAGCAAATTGGCTAACAATGCTCACAATACATACTGTTACATGAGCTTCAGTCTTTGTATACAGGTAAGAGTGTTCCAAGATATATTCTTCTCACAAAGCGGTCTACAAGTTTTTTTTTTTTGGATTTCCCCCTTTTTCTGCCAATTTTGAATGCCCAATTCCCAATGTGCTTTTAAGTCCTTGTGGTCGCGTAGTGATTCGGGTGGCGGAGGATGAATCCCAGTTGCCTCCGCCTCTGAGGCCGTCAACCTGTGCATCTTTATCACAGGTTAAAGAGACATAGCGCGTGTGGAGGCTTCACGCCATCCACCGCGGCAACCACGGTCAACTCACCATGCGCCCCACCGAGAACGAACCACATTATAGCGAGGAGGTTACTCTATGTGACTCTACCCTCCCTAGCAACCGGGCCAATTTGGTTGCTTAGGAAACTTGGCTGGAGTCACTCAGCACGCCCTGGGATTCGAACTAGGGGTGATAGCCAGCATCTTTACCACTGAGCTACCCAGGCCCCCTGTCTACAACGCTTTTGGGTTTTGAGACCAGGTAGGAATGACTTGATGTTCTGAGATCTCAGTAATGCTTTAGTTAACATGAAATAATGCTAGAAAGACCTTAGATTGTCAACATCTGCAAATGTATTAACAGCAGCTTTGAATTTAGTTCACTGGCTCTTAAAATAGAATCACAGACTGTAGAACAAACAACTGCTTCATTTAAACTAAACTATTCCCTTCAACGTGATCTCAGTGTAAGCAGGCAGCTTACACTAGACAGAGACGGAAGCGTTAACATCAACATTAGCCCTGTTTGTCATCAGGACAAGAGGCCCTGTACTTGCTCTTGTCTCTTTACTGAGTTCTTTATGAACTGCCTTAATGTGCTGTTTGTAACATGTTGAACTTTTCGTCCAGACAGAAGATAAGAGAGCCAGGAACGGGAGGTCGGCACAAAGTGGGTCAATATAAATTGTGTACAACCACACGCAGTCTTCTGGAACACGTGTTTAGCAGCCCTGGTTCATTTTTTATTCATTATTGCAGGACACATTTACGCTTTCGGATGTCCTCGAAGTTTTCGTGTCTCTAATGATGTGCTGGTGGCCTGCAGGTTTAGCGTGTCATAAGGTGGGTGGAAATAATGATTAGGCACATAGTGATTTAAGCTTTACACTTTTAAGGGCTAAAGAAGGGAACTTACAGTCATAAAACAACCTACAATAACTGATTATTCATGCAAGGGACTTTAAAGGGATAGTTCACCCAAAAATGAAATTCTCTAGTCATTTTCACACCCTCATGCCATCCCAGCTGTGTATGGCTGTCTTTCCTCAGCTGAACACTTTTTTTTTTTTTTAGAAGAGTTATTATAGTTTTGAGTTTAGTGTTTTTTTTGTTTTTTTTTTTAATGTATTATGTATTATATAATTATATTTTTTAGAATTTTTTTTAGGGCTGTCGATTTAATGCTTTAATTCAGTGCGATTAATTATATGAAAAATAATGCTGTAAAACAATTAACGTAATTAATCATGTCCCTGAACCGTAATAAGGTATATTCCTTCCATCTGAGCAATTCAAGCTTGAAGTACCACCTGTTTTCTCCAGGGGGCAGTAAGCGAAACTTCAACTGTATAAGCAACACACAGCTTATACAGAGAATAAACCGCACTCACCAACAGCAGACAGCAAAAGATGAGGACGCGTTCTTGCATTCAAACACAGCTTGACGGAGCACAAATCTGAACGCAGTGATCTCAAGACGTTTCAAACCAAAAAAATAAATGATTATGACACGACATAACCGAGACGCTCTAAAAGCGTTTGTCTGATGCAGGTGTACATTGACACGTCCTTTGACAAGCCCTTATAATAAATCTCGGACTGAATGATGAATTTAATTGCAAAATGGATTGCTGTGAACTGTAGGCCAATTATAGGCTCATGTTCAATAATGTGGAAATAAATAATATTGCATTCTAAAGCCACTTTTTGTATTGTCTTTTTTAATGCTTTACTTGTGTGCCAAAATAATGTAATTCATTTTAATTATCTGTATTCATATTTTTAAATATATATGTTTTATTTATAATTATTTAAATATAACTATTTGTAATTATTTAATCATTAAATATTGAATAATTGTTTTTGAGGGGCTTTCTCAGCAACTATTTATATATGCTATTAATTGCAATTAATTCAATTAATCTACATACCATGTAATTAATTCGATTCAAATTTTTAATTGATTGACAGCTCTAATTTATTTATTTTCTTTTTATTCCAGTTTTTTTGGTTTTCATTAGTTTAAATCCATGATGTCAAAAAAACAAAAAAAAACAATTAGTTTTGGAATTTGTTTTTCTGTTCGTTTTTATTTCGATTTTATTGATTTATTTATTTTTTATCCCCAATTTGGCATGCCTGATTCCCAATGCACTATAATTCCTCGTGGTGGCACAGTAACCCGCCTCATTCCGGGAGGCAGAGGATGAGTCTCCATTGCCTCCGCTTCTAAGACATTCAGCCTGCGCATCTTGTGGCTTGCTGAGCGCGTTACTATGGAGACTTGGCGCGTGTGGAGGCTCACGCTATTCACCGCAGCATCCACGCACAACTCACCCCACCGAGAGCGAGAACCACTGTATCGTGACCACAAGGAAGGTAACCCACGTGATTCTACCCACACTAGTAACCAGACCAATTTGTTGCTTATGAAGCCTGGTTTGAGTCACTCAGCACACACTGGATTTGAACTCGCAACTGCAAGTGTGGCAGTCAGCGTGTTTGCTTGCTGAGCTACCCAGGCCTCCAGTTTTTATTTCAGTTAATGAAAATGTTTTAATTTAGTTTTCCTTAACATTGGTAACATGCTGAATAACTATCAGTATTGCATAAGAGAATCCCAGAATGAGTTGCAACAAACTCATGTTCCAAACCAGTCACTCATGACATTCTTTTTCAGTTTGGATACAGCCTTAGGGACCATTCACACCAAATGTGTTATTGTGTCCGCTCTGTTTTTCCATTTCAATTGTAACAATTCAAACATGTGCTAGCCTAACATTTTTGATAGCTGCGCTTTGTCTCTCTGTTTTTCTGCATCTTAGAAGACATTTTCTGTAATGAGAATAATGAGTGGGTATTTGTGTGTGAGTGAAATGAAGTCCTTCACTTCATCAGATGAGTCCATTGTGGCTTCAGTACACACACAGAGTGGTCTCTCCTCTGTTGGTCTGGCTCCACACATACACACTGTGTGACAGCTGCCACCCATCTACATCATGCCTTTAATACACACCAGGGCTATTTGATTAAACTTTGATTATCTATCTTCCCTCTCAATATTTCCCTGCTTGCACGTCACCATTTCCTGTTTAAATTCAGGAGAAAGAGTTTGATTGGCAGCATTTGCCCCTTGAGAGAGGGGGACCTTTTGGACGTCTGTTAATTTACATAAAAATTGTCAGATTAAAGAAAAGTGATGTATGCATTTTGATGAATTTCTTGCCTCCTATGGGCATTCCTGGGGTTGAAGGCAACCCGAGCATAGGGCACGCGATGGGCTGAGAGCGAAGTTGGAGACCAACAGGGAATTCTGGGATTAAAGAGTGGGTTGCTATCTTACTATCAGATCCCAATCCATGATTTATGTCTTTACAAGACATTTAATCCTAGATTAGAGAATAAACACATTCAGGAACTTACGGTAAGATGACATCATAATAGGTTGTAATGTAAAATAATGAGATATTTAAATATACCTTATAAAAAGTATATGCCATAATTTTCAAAGTTCTGTGATTGTTTTTTTTTATTTTTTTTTTTTTTTTTTTGTGGTGGGCATGAATGGAATGGTGATTGAGAGATATACCACAAAAGCCTGTTGTATCATATTAGATACATGGATTTCAAAAGGGGGGTTTTCAATAAAATAATACACAAAATTTTAACCAAGCACAAGTTGCTTATATTTAGCAAATACTAATTTTAAAATATCAGTAACAATATAATCATTACTGTCACATTTACTTTAATAAAATAAGCTGTCATTTATCCCAGCATAAGTCACTTTTTGAGCAAGTCCACCGCCATTTTATATAGATCGATATAAATATTTAAACCACTTTTTTTTGTTAAATGTTACGCTTTTTTCGCACTTATGCCAAATTTATGAATACTCCAGAAATGAGTTATCTTATAAATAAACCATGATTTAATTGATTTTCTAATATGAGCAACTATATTGTTTAATATGACATTAAATATGATTACCTGGATTTAAAATTACTTGTGCTGTTATATAAGATTTTGGTCGTACTGTCACTCCTAGTTGCAATCAATCTCTCATTAGTATCATAGTAACATATCGATCATATGATGTCTTAAAACCTTTTTTCACAGTAGTAATGATTTTCCTTTCCCTGCAAGTGATCAGGTTGTTGTCCTGTCAGACTGTGGTTTGGGCTAGTTAGAATCAGGTCCCTTGGACCATTTATTTCTCAGCTAACCAAAACTGTGTGGACATCATCATACAAGCTTTGTTTTGTGTCAGCTGCTTGCTGCTTCAATCCAAACCATCAAGTATAATCCTTATAAAACTGATCCTGCGGCCTTCAGACTGTACCAGTTTTTTTGTCACACAATGCAGCTCTCATATTTCTTGTGATCCAAAAGTTGATATTTTGTCACATCAGATGTCTGTTTGAATCTGATCTTGAAGAGATGGTTCAGAAAAATGAAAATTCTGTCATCATTTACTCACCATCATTGTTTCAAATGCATTTGACTTTCTTCTGCTGATCACAAAAGGAGATGTTGGGCAGTATTCTAGTTTGTCACCAGAATGGTTACTGAGGCTTTCAGCCTAACATCTTTGTTTCTGTTTCATAGAAGAATGTCAAATGGGTTTGGAACAACATGGGGGGAAATGGTGACAGTTTTCATTTTTGGGTGAATTTTTCTTGTAACCTTGCTGTTTGCATTGAAAAAGAGTCCAAATGGCCTCCTCTAGGAATTGAGATGCAGCTGAAAATCCTTCAAAATAAAATACTGAAGTTGTTTTATAAACGAGAAAAACTCATCAGGATATAGCTATCAAATTCCAAAACTAAACATTTTCTCATTTGCGCAGCTCATTTTTGTGGAAGGCAGTGCAATAATTCCACGCAATTTCTTCCATTGTCTTTAACGTCTCTCGAGTAATACAAATTGACTTAAACCGAAACCTTAAAGTCATACTAATCAAAATGAATATGCAAATATTATTGAAATTAGGCAGGGAAGAACGAGGCCTTTTCAAAACCACACAATTCTGTACCAAAAAATGGAAAGAGGATTTCCATAAGTGAGAGAGAGACAGATAGAAATTGAGCAAAAGAGAGATTTGAGAGTGAGCCATTGCTGTAATGCAAATGCAATTACAGCTCCATTCAGTTGCAAGGCTGACTCTAGCATTGGGCCTTCTTGCGCCTGCTATTGTGGCTTGGAGCGCAGAGTTTGCTGGGTTGTTACATTTGATTTACATATTGAATTAGTGCAATGCCTTGCCAATACACAATCTACACACACATGCACTGACGGCAGACACACGCAGTTCATTGGAGCATCTATGGGCTTTGAGGCAAATGGGAGCAGTATCCACGGGGTAAACATGATTCATTTACAAAGACCACATAAAAAAGACCAGCAAGTGCTGTTAAAGAAATGGCCATGCCAATCACACGGAAGCACACAAAAGACTGTCTTTGTGGATATTGTACACACAAACACACTGCATAGAATACAGCTTTAAATGATGAACTGTAACATGCGTAATGTATTTCCAAGTGAAACTGAATATTTCTAAGGGGAATTTGTAGGTGGAGCCTTCATTTTATTTATTGGGATTTTATTAGATTGGGATGGGGGTGTGAAACTTGTAAGGGCTAGGCTATGATATTATTGGTTACTACTTTTTTCTCCACCCATGCAACCTTCAGCAGAAAATCATATGGAAGATGGGGAAGCACATTTTGATTATAAACACTGCTGTCTTTACATGCAGCATTGCATCAGAATAATCCTAAGAACGTGTAGCCAACTAGAAAGTTGCACATGAACGCCCCCTGAAAATGTAATTACAACTGGGAACATAATAGATAACTTTGACACACGAATTACTGAGTTGGGATGACCCATATCAGTGTTGGGTAGATTACTTCTGAAAAATCTGGTACTGATTTTGAATTACACAACCCAAATTGTTTATAGTAATGGAATCTTTTGGATTACTTTTTATTACCACCTAACACTGCCCATACATTTACAGTAGAGAGGACAATGAAGCATGTGAAGGCAGCAAAACCAGATACATTTCTTTAGAGGCACCGTGAAATTGAAATTTGAGTTTTGGTTAATTGTGATTTGTGATGAGATCAACTATAAGTTAGTGTGCTCTTCATATTTGTATTTTAGCAGATATACTCATTTACAAGCTTCCCACGGCCATGGAAAACCTGGAAATATCAGGAATTTAAGTTGTAATTTCCAGGCCTTTCACTTGACAGGCCATTTTATCTTTAAGGAAGTAAATAGTTTAAGATTTAATTTAGTCTTTTAGAGCTCAGAATTCAAACAACCAGGTGACATGAATGCATAAGTGCATGCATTGCTCACTTTGTCCATTCTCCAGCATCACATGACTGCAGTTAGTGGGTGGCGACAGTGTGCTGGTGACAGCGCTCACAAAGGTTTTCAAGAGGGCGCACTGCCTGGCACATGGCTTGTGCACACCCAGCTGCCCCTCCTTGTGCTCAGTCACATGATTGCTGCATGCCCTCTGTACTCCTGGTACACCACAGCCGAGCCCTGCTATTCTGCACATGAGCGAGAGAGAGAAACAAAAAGGTGAAAAGATGAGGGACAGAGATAAAAAGACATGAAAGCAGCTGTTAAGGTGAAAGAGAGGAGAGAGTGTGAAAGAGAGAGCGAGGGGCACAAAAGAGGGTTTGTTCAGGCCCAGAGCACCTTTATAGCTCATTAGATTTATAACCCTGATAAACATATGTCTACTTTACTGCAGAAGAAAAAGACTTGTCTGAATATGTTGTTTTGAAGTGTCGCCCTGTGCCATGTTTACTGGATTCCTTTCATCTCTTTTTATTTTAAAGTTTGAAACGTCAAAATAAAAAATGATTCTAGTTAGTTTTCTAGAAAGTTATTTTCTTTCTTTCTACCCACCCTTCCCTTTGTGTGGACACCACTGTTTAAAGAGCTCTTGCAGTGTAACTCTAGTCTCAGCTGATTGGTTACAGATGGTCCGTCACCTATTCCATAGCTGAGGTGCACTGTTGTAACATAAAAGGAGTACATGCTTAACATGTTTATTTGTGAGACTATTGCACTTTGGGAACAGACATTTGTCTGGGGCGCTTGAGGGCAACGTTGTATTGAATTTGATTAAAAAAAAAAAAATTTCCCCCTGGAAATTAGTTTAGGCCTGTCAGCGCTTTGTTTGTGCTCTCAAGGTACTTTTTGTACCTCTTCAACTGCTCCTCTTCCATCTCTGCCGGAACTTCCAGGTCAAAGTACAAAGAGTTCATCCTCATGAACTGTTTTTCCACTGTTGTCAAGATTCTTCATTCCATTGACCTAACTGTGAAAACTCAATTAGTTTTGCACAGTCTAAATTGTGGAATTGTGATTGTGGCTATTTTTGCATCAGTAATATGTATGCACCAATTTGAAATACCAATAATAAAATCAAATCCTATTGGCCGATACCAACATTTTGCCACTTTTTGCTGTTTTATTTTGAAATTATGCTTTAAAAATGCACAAAGTGTAAATAATTTCCATTGAACATGATTGGATCTGTTGAACACATGACAGGCCAAAATTTGAAAGAGAGCCACAATAAAAAATAAAAAGATAAAAAAAAATAACTAAATTTGATAAATGATTTGATATGAAAAAAGTTATTTTGTACTTTTGTACTACTACTACTACTACTACTAACTACTTTTGTAGTTATGTTGTACTGTAAAACATTTTTGCTGTTTAAAACAACAGAACTCACATTTTACATGTATCTGTACTGTATGATAGAACATTACAAATTCATACTATGCAGATATTGGGCAATTCCACTGAAATGTCAACCACATCATGGAAAGTTTTTAACCAAAGGAACAAAATTTTTTATTCTGTATTATAGTGTTATGATGGATTGTGGAAAATGCCATCCAGAGCAGTAGAGGGGCACCACTTGTTCAGAGCTCTGACTAATGCGCTGAATGTAAACTGTCTGTATATTTTAAAACACAGCCTTTTAAGGTTTAGTAATCATGCAAGGCCAAATTGATCTTAATTCAATCAATCATACAGCATTAATGGATAGAAGTCTGCTGGTTTCAAATCGTTTTGGATGGTTTCCCTCATCAAGTATCTTTGAGGTAAGTGCTGCTTTCACAACTGTGACGTCCGTTTATGGTGGTTTTTCCGCATCAACGTGAGAATAAAAAAAAATAATACATGTCAACTGACAGCAGAATTTTCAGAGTTCCACGAAGTCACTCAAGGATCAATGAGTTTCACGTCTGCAATGGACTCCACTGCATCAGCAGTGATAGTAGAGCCAATATGGGCTTTGTTCCATATTGCTGCACATTTTGTAGTTGAACTGTTGTGTACCCTTTGGGCAGGACCCTTAGAGATGGCATCCACTAGATCCTTTAAAACAATCAAGTTCAATGTCTGAGCAGCACACCGTTGGTGAGATGGTAAGAAATAATTTACCTCCCAGTTCTACTTCAAAGAATACTGCCCAAATACTCAAACTGACTTTCTTCTACATCACTTTCATCCTCAGATGAGAACTCTCTGAATGCTTTTACGAAATTGCTTATTATATCAGTAACAGTAGCCCGAACTTTGCCCTCGATGTTGTAGGAAGCATGAAATTCTTGAATTTTAGCTGGAACTGTGTCAAGTGTGTCAGCCACGGATTCTTGAACAGGCGAGAGCAACAGCCCTCCTTTCAAGATTGTTCTCAAGCCAGTTACAAGTAATTTCAAAGTAGCTTATTTTGTGCGCTGACCATATATCAGCTGTCGTACATACTGAATGCACTTGTGTTTAATTTAAACGTGTTTAATCCATTTTACCATAAGTCTGGAAACAAAAGTCTTCAGACTCATTACCACCTTCTCTACGCTTATCACTTAAATCAACTTCCTGAACACAGGTTGCTCTAGATCAGGGGTTGGCAACCCATGGCCCACGTGCCAGCATTGGCACGTGGAGGGGTAATCACTGGCATGCCAGCAACAGCGAGGGAGGAGTAGACTATTTTATTTATATAAATTCCTCACCAGCATTCCAATCTACATCTTGATGTAATCCTTCCTCATGATTACGCAGCATGTTTTCATCAGCTGAATGGGAGGCTAAATGCTGTTAAAGTGTGACGA
Source organism: Myxocyprinus asiaticus (assembly GCF_019703515.2). Classification (NCBI taxonomy): domain Eukaryota; kingdom Metazoa; phylum Chordata; class Actinopteri; order Cypriniformes; family Catostomidae; genus Myxocyprinus; species Myxocyprinus asiaticus. The sequence continues at coordinate 38,170,583 of NC_059359.1, forward strand.
GACTCAGCCATTGACTAGGGAAATAAAAAATGGCACTCCATGTCAAAAAGGTTGCCGACCCCTCCTCTAGAACTTAAAATGGTTGTACATCGTCCATTAAAAAAAAATTAATCAGCTTTGATTGTGATGTGATGCATGGTGTGATCCAGCTTGCCTTGTTTTGTGTCAGATGTTCCTTCATTTTAATTATCTACGTAACTGCTTGGTCCTCCCATCCCGTCAGTCAAATCCTGGCTTGTGCTCTTGCTATACTTTGAAACATACTTTCTCTGGATTACATAGAAAATGTATTTTCTTAAATGTGTTTAAGAAAATGTAATGCATCAAAATATGAGCATCAATATGATTTGTGTTTTTTTAGTGTTTTGTCCATAATTCAGAAACTTGGATTGCAAATGTATTGAAATGGTGTACCGATATGAAGAGATTTGTGTGTTTCCCCCCATGATGCTGATAGAGCTCTAGGCCTATCATTAATGACAGACTCATATGTTTGAGTTTAACTGGCATTTCAATGGGAGTTTTTAGAATTAATGACAGGTTCCCGAGGCAAGTTAAACAAATGTGGTTTTGCAATTTCGCCATTTTACAAACGCCATCCATTTGTGGTAAAAAATCAGTTATTTTTGTGAATCAACATCATAAAAACACTCTCAAAGTTATCACTAAAACAAAAGTGTACAAAAGCAAGTCGCGGAACTAAAACTATACGGCGCTAATGCAATTCATGTGTGGATTAGGCCCCACATTGTTAACATAAAATGATTTTGATCATTTTGATGCATTTGACAGACAAAACCTTTTCAAAGACATACCGACACATGGCTATGTAACACACACAGTGATCATTCAAGAATTAATTAAAATGTGTTCGTCAGTAGTTGTTTAGATTTGCAATGTAACTTTGGGAAAACATGCAAGCATACCTCTAAATGCTTCTTTAGATTTGAGGTGGAATCCTTTTCAGTTGTCAGGATATTTACTTTTGGAAGGAAGAGTTTACATTGCGCAGTGATGTTTTTGCCCCGTGTCTCCTTAAAAGTGAAATTATTGCTATAAATCCAGTGGTCAAATGCTGAGTTAGACCGCTCCATCTTCACCTGGCCAGGAAGAGTATCAGGTCTATGTGCAGCTCAACAACCCTCCTCTTCCCTCTCTTCTCTTCTCCTCTCTTCCGAAAACACTCGAAGTCTAACTGGACATATATCAGCAGTAGGCTGATTTAGAATGAAAAATGTAAAAGATTAGAAAAAAAATAGGGAAATCAATAAATTATGTACAATTTACTACCATCGTCTAATTAATATATAATTATGTTATCCATAGAAAAGAAACTGTACTCCAATTACAAGTATTTTAAATTGTACTTTAACCCAATTGCAAGTACTTGATTTATGTAATCTGATTACATTATCCAGTTTACATGTGCACATTACTACCCAGCACTGTAAAAGAACTGGTGTGACTGTGTGTATCTTAAACCAGAGTTAGTAATTCACTCTCACCACACATCTTTTTAGAGACAAAATACAAGTAGCCCTCGTGCCTGACAAAAATAATGCACTGAGCATTGTGCTTCACATACAAATGCATTGTGTCTATGTGCTTGTCTGGTCTTTAGGGGGCAGTGTCCTCTCATAGACAGCAATCCTGAGCATCTCATTGAATAAAACGCTCATGACAGTTCAGTGTGTCAGCACACAGCAGATAAACATCATGAATGCAGCAGCTTTACAGAGCAGTTCTGCTCTCAGCAAAGTCCTAATTAAAACGTATTATCAACCGATTCATTTGCAGGATTTTGAATTGAACGTTTCAGCTATGGGCTGGGGCAAATATTTGAGGCTTATAAGCCCTTGTTTACAGATATTAGATATTATATATTGCCTTGCAGTGAGTTCATTGAGAGGTATGTGTGGTTTGGTTTTGGTGGTTTAAGAGGACATTTTTCTTAGATTATATACTAGGAGTTACGAAGGTATTATGCTATAAATGTGGTTTATGAGGACATCCCTAGTGTCCCTGTTATTCAAACACCTTAAACATACTAAACAAATTTTTTTTCTTTTTTTTTTTTTTTTCAAAATGTAAAAATGCCAAAATGTTTCTGTGAGGGCTAGGTTTAGGGGTAGGGTTAGGGGATAGAATAGATAGCTTGTACAGTATAAAAATCATTATGTCTATGGAGAGTCCTCATAATGATAGAAGTACCAACGTGTGTGTGTGAGTGAATTGTGCCAAGAAATTAGCTAAATCTGATGAAACCTTTCTTTTGGGACATCCAGGGATTTCCTCAATTGGAATTTAGGCAATACTTTACTAAGGATCCATTTCTTAACATTAGTTGACAACATTAATGAAATGAAATAATGATGAACAATACTTTTACAGCTATTTTTAATCTTAGTTAATGTTAATTTCAACATATAGTAATACATTTTCAAAATTAAATTTATTAACATTGTTAGTTCATAGTGCATTAACTATTCACTAACAATAAACAATTGTATTTTTATTTATCTAACATTAACAAAGATTAAACAAATGCTCTAAAAGATATATATTGTACATTATTAGTTTATTATACCTAATGCTTTAATGTTAATGAATGGAACCTTACTGTAAAGTGTTTCCGGAATTTATTCTACGTTTTTTCTTAGTGTGGGTTAGGGTTAGGTTAAGTCTATAGTAATTATAATTATTTTGATATAAAGTTGTGCTCAGAAGTTTGCATACACTTGGAGAATTGGTAATATATGTACCATTTTTAAAGAAAACATGAGTGAGCAGGCAAAACACATTTCTTTTATTTCTTATGGGATTCATATTCAACTGTAGGTTATAACAGAATGGCACAATCATAAAACATGGCAACAAAGAAAAAAATGAAATGACCCGTTCAAAAGTCTGCATACCCTTAGTTCTTAATACTGTGTATTGCCCCCTTTAGCATCAATGACAGCGTGCAGTCTTTTGTAATAGTTGTCTATGAGGCCCCAAATTCTTGCAGGTGGTATAGCTGCTCATTCATCTTGGCAAAATGCCTCCAGGTCATGCAAAGTCTTTGGTCATCTTGCATGAACCGCACGTTTGAGATCTCCCCAGAGTGGCTCGATGATATTAAGGTCAGGAGACTGTGATGGCCACTCCAGAACCTTCACCTTTTTCTGCTGTAACCACTGGAGGGTCAACTTGGCCTTGTGTTTAGGGTCATTGTCGTGCTGGAAAGTCCAAGAGCGTCCCATGCGCAGAAGAATGCAAATTGTCTGCCAGTATTTTCTGATAACATGCTGCACTCATCTTGCCATCAATTTTCACAAGATTCCCCATGCCTTTAGAGCTCACCCCCCCCCCCCAAAACATCAGTGAGCCACCACCATGTTTCACAGTGGGGATGGTGTTCTTTTCACTATTGGCCTTGTTGACCCCTCTCCAAACATATCGCTTATGGTTGTGACCATAAAGCTCTATTTTGGTCTCGTCACTCCAAATTACAGTGTGCCAGAAGCTGTGAGGCATGTCAAGGTGTTGTCGGGCATATTGTAACTGGGCTTTTTTGTGGCATTGGAGCAGTAAAGGCTTCTTTCTGGCAACTCGACCATGCAGCTCATTTTTGTTCAAGTATCGTCGTATTGTGCTCCTTGAACAACCACACCGTCTTTTTCCAGAGCAGCCTGTATTTCTCCTGAGGTTACCTGTGGGTTTTTCTTTGTATCCCGAACAATTCTTCTGGCAGTTGTGGCTGAAATCTTTCTTGGTCTACCTGACCTTGGCTTGGTATCAAGAGATCCCCGAATTCTCCACTTCTTAATAAGTGATTGAACAGTACTGACTGGCATTTTCAAGGCTTTGGATATCTTTTTGTATCTTTTTCCATCTTTATAAAGTTCCATTACCTTGTTACGCAGGTCTTTTGACAGTTCTTTTCTGATCCCCATGGCTCAGTATCTAGCCTGCTCAGTGCATCCACGTGAGAGCTAACAAACTCATTGACTATTCATACACAGACACTAATTACAATTTAAAAAACCACAGGTGTGGGAAATTAACCTTTAATTGCCATTTAAACCTGTGTGTGTCACCTTGTGTCTCTGTAACAAGGCCAAACATTCAAGGGTTTGTAAACTCATATATGATCAGGGCCATTTGGGTGATTTCTGTTATCATTATGATTTAAAAAGGAGCCAAACAACTACGTGATAATAAATGGCTTCATATGATCACTATCCTTAAATAAAATATTTTTTTTTGCATGATCAGTCATATTTTCAAAATCAATGCCAAAATTTCACAATTTGTGCCAGTGTATGCAAACTTTTGAGTACAACTGTAAAAAAGAATGTCCTCAGTTGTTTCATTCTTAAATCTTGTTCATGTGTATGTTATAACAAAATGATAATGTTTGGCACTGTATGCAAACATTATCCAGCAAAATTGTTTATGAATTTATATCTGACATGGTGTTACATTTATAGTAGTACAATTTCCAGCTGTTAATGCATATTAAAATCTAAAATGGATAGTTGACCCAAAAATGAATCATCATTTACTGATCCTCATGTTGTTTCAGACCTGTTTGACTTAATACTGTGTAAGGAGATGTTGGACAGAATGTTATTTTTAGTCACCATTCACTTTTTATTGCATCTTTTGTCCATAATATGTAAGTGAATGGTGACTGAAGCTTTCATTCTAATCATCTCTTTTTGTTGTCCCCGGAAGAAAGTCATACATGTTTGGAATAACATAAGGGTGAGTAAATGAAAAAGAAAACAAAAGAAAACTTAACTTCAAATTAAAAATGTATTTTACAACATATTAAAATAAAATGCATAGCTAAAAATATTTTTTTGTAATTTATCATGATAGGGCCTGTGCAAATGTTGACACAGGAAGGAAAAAACCCTTACTTTTGAGCCCTAGTGTGTGTGTGTGTGTGTGTGTGTGTGTGTGTGCGCGTGTGTGCAGACCAAGAGAGAGGACATTAGGAGAGGAACAGTATATCACTGTGACATTGGATGTGCGTGTTTGAGAGAGACAGCACAGCTATAGTCCTGGGTCATAGTTACACTTGGTTTACTCAGTCTGCATTCCTCCCCTGTGGATACCTGTGACCACTGGCTCACAGAGGGCATGATGGGTAAACACACTAAAACACTCACAGAAATGAAAACACCCACATGTAGATTTGCATGATGTCCATTTGTGATTGTGTGCAGGAGTAAAGGCCCTGAGTCCATACACATATCTTTGTTTCCATCTCTCCTTCCTGTATTGCTAAAACAAGTTAATCTCATTGTGAGAGTGGGATTTCATTTGAGTGCTAATATTGACTAAATCATGTGATCTGTAGGCTAACATGAATGAATGGTCATCATCTCTGAGGTTTGAAGCCAGTATAGATTAAGAGGTTATTTTCTTAGTCACACACAGACACAAATTCTTTGGAAACACGGGGTCTTATTGTACATACTTAACGTGGGTTCTTGTGCTACTGTTGCGGTAATGCAATAACCTCAAATCCAAAGGGGATGACGGTTACCTGCCTGTGGCGGCAAACTTGGCTTGCTATAAACAAGATCAACCTTGCACTGCAAGATTCTCTTGAAACTGTTACACTGCCATAGCAGTACAGTAGCTAACATGAAAAAAAAAAGAAAAAGAATTGCTGTTGAAGATGACACTTATGCACACTATAGTGCACCTTACAGCAGAGATGTTCACAAGTCTGTTGTAAAAGTGTTACTAAAATCTCTCAAGTGAACTATAAGTGAGGGAGATATTTGAGTATTGAGAGCATAAAGTATTGATATGTGGTTGTGTGATTGTCTTAAACAGACTGCAGTGTTGGGCCATTTGTGTTGCAATGGGATTTGAGCTCTGCCAGACAGCAATAACACAGCAAAATAATTGAGTCCAGGGATTTTAAAAAGTACAGTTGGGTTTATATGGCTTTTATCACCTGTGTTTAAAAAAAAAAAAAAAAAAAGCTTTTATTGCTTTTGGAGAATTGCAGCCCTGAGGCATCAGCTATATCTATTGCAGTGGGCAAAAACAGAGGAAAAAAAGAGAATGAGAAAGACAGAGAGAGAAGTAGACAGAGTTCTTAATAAGGTGTAGCTTAATTTCAGGTGCACGCAGGCAGTGGTAGAAGCTTCCTGCTGGTTTACAAGCATGTCTATGGATGAGGGGTAATTTAATTTGCAAGTTATGGTAGCTCATAATGAAGCACACAGCTATTAATGAGGCCATTTTTTTGGCTGTTTTGTTTGCTTGTGGTTCCCCTTTCACTATATTTATCCCCATTTTGCTTCCCTGAGGTTTGGCTCTGTTTCCTTTGTGCTTTCTCACCTTCCTGCCATTGACCGTTCTTGGTAATATGTTGAACTCCAGGCTTTAATAGCACAAACACATGGAATCAGTTCAGATTTCATACATGATTTTGTACGGTCACGGCTCTTAAAGGAATAGGCTAGTTCATCCAAAAAAATGGAGATCATTTACTGTTCTTTCTTTCCTGGAACACACAAGGAGATGTTGGGCAGAATGTTTACATTTAGTCATTTAACAGATGCTTTTATCCAAAGCGACTCACAAATGAGGAACATAGCAAGCAATTTGTCTTAAAGTCAACAATATCTTCGGGTTCACACATCCAAGTTCTCAGAGTTGCTGGAGTAGTTTAGAAGCTAGCATAGAAGAAAGAGATAGACAAGGAATGTTAAAAAGTAAGTGCAGTTAGTGTGGATAGGTGCTCACAGAAAAGATGTGTCTTCAGCTTGTTCTTGAATGTTGAGATGGTTTCAGCAGATTCCACCCCAGAGAAAGTAAATGATCATGAAATAGACTTTGTGCCTCTTTGTGATGGGACCACCAGGCACCACTCGTTTATTGACTGCAGAGAGTGAGTTGGGACATAGACCTGGATGAGCGAATTGAAGTAAAAGGGTGCTTTTCCACTGGCTGTCAAGAAGGTCAGAGTCAAAGCTTTGAACTTGATGCAGGCAGCTACGGGTAACCAGTGGAGTGAAATCAAGAGAGGGTTGACGTGAGCCTTCTCAGGCTGATTGAAGGACAGACGTGCTGCTGTGTTCTGGACCATCTGCAGTGACTTAATTGCACTAGCTTGAAGGCCGGCCAAAAGGGCATTACAGTAGTCCAGTCTTGAAATGACCAGAGCTTGTACCGTGAACTGTGCAGCATATTCAGACAGGAAAGATTTTCTTGATGTTGTAAAGCGCAAACCTGCAAGACAGAGCGGTCGATGAGATGTGGGCAGTGAAGTTAAGCTGTTCATCCATCACCATTCCCAGGGGCTGTTTCAGTGTAAACATATTACTCGCACTACTTACACTTTAAAATGATGTAAAATAGTGCAGAAGTTTTCATGTGAAATGATAGCACGGTGATATTTATAATTTTTTCTTTTCAGATTCTTACGGTTGCTTCCAAGGAAAAATAAAAGAAAATAAAAAAAACATTTTCCTACCTTGATGACATATTAACATCAACAGCATTCTTCAACATTGTTTTGTGAATTCTGAAAACACTAAAAACCAAATGTTTAAGTTTGAAAGATATAATGACATGCCTGCTTGATAAACAAAGCACTGAAACATAAACCTGATGGTTCTTTCAGTTGGCCCAAAACACTCTCACACTGCATAATCCATGCTTCTCATTTAATGACAAGGCCAGTTGTTGAAGACTGTGTTGTCTCTTATTACTAATAAGAGACTTGATGCTGAGCAGATGACTTGGAAATGAATGTAAAAAGAGTTTACATTCTTTTTCATCTTTAGTCAACTCAGCTAATGCAAACAACTGCTTTTGAACACCAAAGTTTCTGCTTTCTACCCAAATGCCATTCCATGTGGTGTGTTAGAGATTATGTCTGTCAAAGTTTAGTTGGATTTAATTGCTGAATAACCTTATTACCCATAAAACGTAGTTCCACATTTACATCAGCTTTGGTTGCTTGGAAACCTTTATATACAAGACAATTTTGATGTAGAAATGGACAATTTCATGGTAAAGACAAAGGGTTAATGGTGAGATGTCTTTTAAAGACAGCAGCAATATTGAACTCCAGCTGGGGTTGAAAAATGTGTTTCATTTAAGACCAATAAATAAAGTGATAACTGTTACGTGATAAACAGTGACAAATTTATCATTGCATGTTAATTAAAATCTGTAATAGCAATATTTCAGCTTGCCATATGCACATGGTTTTATTATTCAAGTTATTCTGCATAATTGTTTAAATTATGCACAATTCTAAAATGAGATAATTACAGTTGGAAGTGGCTTTAATTGATGTCACAGTTTCCAAACCCTATTGTGGATAGTATATCTTATGGTATGTCTACAGATTGTTTTCCAATATATCAACAATTCAGACAGCAGGCTTGCATTCATTTTTCCTCAGTCAGGACTGCAGGACAAGACTATACATTGCAAAATGAGCCAGGTTACTGTGCAGCCAATGGAGCCACCCCCTGTTTGTAGATTAAGAGACAAATTTCAAAGGTAATAAAAGAATTGAAGAGAAGATATGAGGAATGAGATATTTGTTGTACTGGTTAAGCATGTCATAACTGAAACAAGGATGACGTCAAAATGGTGTGGGGTCTTATCGTAACTTTAACTACAGTGGAGGCCCTTCATTTAATCACGTTTGATCGTCAGTCTCCGCCTGTTGGGTGGTACAAATGGCTCGATCGCTAATTATTTATTTTTTGCCGTCCTACGTCAAACCATAGCTCTCCTCCTCCTCCTCTGCTCAGCCTGTTTGTCTCGCCTATTCTGTAGAGGAGGAGATTGATTGAAGTCAAGGCCTGTAAGTTCATCCTTCTCTGGAAGTCAACAGTTGTTAATGAGTTTAGCCCTCAGAGCAAACGATTTTTGTCCTGTCCTCTAACCAGCACTAATTAACTTATTACACTCTAGCATGGTATAATAGGATAGAATGGGAAGACAAGCGTTCCGGTTGATGGACAATGGAAGAAAACCCAGTCTCCTCTTGTTAATTGTCTCTGGTCATCAGGGCAGTGGGTTGTGTTAGTGTCACTAAACCATGATCTAGATTCCTGCTAATGATTTTGGGATAATAAACTAGATTTTTACATTTGCTTAAGAAAATGTGAGGGTGTTTTTCTGGGCAATTTCAAGACCCAGGGGTTGATTTATATCTAAATTAATAGATATAATATAGTTTTCTGTTTGTTATATGAATATTGCATTAAAACTGTCTTAGAAAGTTTACCAGGCCTTCATAATTATTTTTTTGGTAGAAATGCCTTTTTATGTAAAGATTTAACTGTTTTAGCCTAGTTCCAGACCCAGATTTTCTATATTGAACTATGAAAATCCATTATAAAAATATAAATTATTACCTGTCTACAACTACAGTAATCTAAACAGTGAAAAAAAACACACAAACCATTTCAATATCTGTGAACAATAATTAGTTTTTGTTTTTTGACTTTCCCACAGTTGTGGCGTCATTTCCACAACACCAAATAATTTTGCCCCTAAAAAAGTTAGTGTACTTGTTATCCAAGTCGACAAAAGTGTCAGTAAAGAGCATGAGATGAAATATGAGACAAGTGGATAAATATCATTTGTGAACAGAGTATTTTTATTGGTTGGCATTTCCAATCAAGCTGTAGTCTAAATATGCAAAAAAAACTGAAAATGTTATTTAATTGTATGCATTTAGGATACTTAAAATATTAGTTATGAAATAAGCAAAACTATTTTAACATTTAAAAAATGGTAATATCTTTTCCATCTCCGTCATTTCCACCATGCAATTACATAAAACACAATACAGAATTTGTGCTAATAGTGCCAGAGGTTGAAGAATTGCACATTAATGCTGGTTATCACAGCATTCCTTGTTAGTTTCTAGGGTTTTCTGGGTGGTCACTAGGTAGTTGCTTACTGGCCCAAGTCAAAAGATCCCATCTTCAAGTCATAATGATATTCTGGTCCCTAGATATGGCCTGGGTCCCTCCTTCAATGTAAATCTATTGGATATTTTTCCCTTTTATCGTCCACCAGACGCAAGCGCAAGTGTGATCACTTTAAATGCAATAGTACAGCTTTCCTCAACAAGCAATATGATTTGAGGTATCATTCATGTCTGTAGAACAAATGGTGCAGGATGAATTACTCACCAAAGTTTACTTACTGAAGTTTGCTTGGTAATAAGGGACCCTAGCCCAAAGTTCTTGCCTGACCAAACTCCACTAATAACTACATATCACATAAACTGCATCACTAGTGATTCAGATTAGCCCTCTGTTATCAAACCCAATTCGCCACCCCCCCACCTCCACCATCCTTACGGTCGGTATATAAACCTGCAGCCTTAGTTAAGGCTATGCTGACAGAGGAGTTCAGGAGAACAGTTAGATTTTTGGGACAGGAAGGAATCACTCAGAGAGGAAGTGTGAAGTGTTGTGACAACTTAAGCACAGCTGACTGATTTGTTGGGGGATTGACAGATCAGCCTTGCTCTGAGTCTGATATTCTTGAAAATCCTGTCCAGTTTGGCATGGATAGGCCTGTTGTCCCTATGTGGGTCTGAACACAGAAATGGAGAGGAAGTGAAAAAGTAAGTTTTCAAACTATATGCCCCCTACACTAGAACTAGTGTAGCTTACTTGCTGTCAATCACCAAGTGGCTCCATAACAACTTGATCTGGGGTTTGTGCTCTGCTCATCCCACTTGGATGCAGACCAGCTACTTGCCTCATCAGGTGTCCTTAACTGAAGGGGCTTCAGGGCTGTTGTTTACAGATATGAGTTTTTGTCTGAGGTTTCATGTGTATGTTTTGATGGTGTAGTTGTCTGGAGATGTCGAGCCTTGAGGCAGAGTGAACTGAGCCAGCAGATTATCCTCTCTGAGTCTCAGCAGTGTGGAGATTTTCTGCTGTCTTCACCGATGAGCTGTCTGATCACACTAGAGACACTGATCGGAGGTCCACTGTAGAGTTAGTTGGAGTACTTTTTGTATCAGGTTGGTTATTGCAAGCTTTCAAAGGAATAGTTTACCCAAAATGTAATGTTATTTACTCACCCTAATGTCATCAAACTCGCACGTGACTTTCTTCCATGGAACACAAAATAGACTTTTTCGCACAATTGCAATGAATGGGGTACGTTACAATGCAGTTGTGATGTCCGAATAAATCATTCTTGCAAGCCGGATCTTTTCAATGAATCAGTTGATCCAGTTCACAAAACTGGTCTGGGATGTGTTTTCCGTACAACACCGTAACTCACTGCTAAACCACCATAGTACGGTGCATTGTTGGAGAAATTAACTAGCTAGTCATGACTGTTTCCCTAAGCCATAGTAACTAAGTTGCACATCCATTGTTCATACCACATTGATTAAACAATATAGAGTGGTTGTTAAGGATTTTATGCAAGTTTGGAGTAAAAACTTCTCCAGAGATCGAATGCGTGTGAAATTATTAGAGCTCATTTACATGGAAAAAATTAAGCGGTGTATTGCAAGAATGCTGCTTAAGATATGAAAGTGCTGTTCACATTTACATGCACTGCAATTTACATGCGCTTTACAACATTTACATGCACTGCAATTGTGGGGTTCCCTTCTTGTCATAATCTGGGATTCCCCCAACGCACTTGAGCAAATACATACGTGCACTCTAAGAAAAATAAATAATTTAAGAGCACCACTTCTGCATTTACATGGACACATAAGATAGAAACCTAGGTGTGTTAAACCAAATTTTTTTTTTTAAGTCAGAGTATAAGGAAAACTTCGTTCACAGTTACATGTTGTTTCAGAAAGCCATTGCAAAATCCCAGGAATAAGCCATTTTCTTAAATGCATGTAAATGGGGTCAAAAAGCTTCACAGTATGAAACATATAGTATGTGTAATAAAAGATATAGAAGCCTCAGCAAAGTCAAATGATGTAGACTGCAAACTAACAATAAACTATGTTTCTAACCACAGGTGGAGGACTGTAGTTCCAACCACGCAACTTTGTGATGCTGTTTGCAAATGTTCGTTGGAACTATAGTTTTAGGAATCACCAAATCATTGAACTATGTTGGTAATGATGGAACTTGTAGACATAGTTGGCTAGCAAAGCTTTTGAGAAATGCACCCTCCCCTAAATGTTTAGTTCACAAATTGGACATCGCTTCTTAATGATACATTTGTTGTGCTTTGCATCCTTACTGAAGCTCCAGTCTCCATTTATTGTAATTGCATGGGATAGTTTGACCAATACGTTTTTCACCGATGATAAGTAAATGATGACAGAATTTTCATTTTTGGGTGAACTATCCCTTTACAACTATATTCCTTGCATTTACATGTACACTGTTGCACAATCAGTTAACAGCCCAGTTGATGAAGCTTTCAGATTTTAACAAAGAATAAAAAATATGAAAGTCATCTGTCATTGCTTTTCTCTGAACACATTAGTGTTTGATTATGCAAACAGCATAAACAGACCAACCTAACAACCAAGCTGCACCCTGTTTTTAGCTACAGTTAATTCATAAGTTTACATACACTTAAGTTGAAGTCATTCAAAGTCATTTTTAACCACTCCACAGATTTCATATTAGCAAACTATAGTTTTGGCAAGTTGTTTAGGACATCTACTTTGTGCATGACATGAGTAATTTTTCCAACAATTGTTTACAGACAGATTGTTTCACTTTTAATTGACTAAATCACAATTCCAGTGGGTCCGAAGTTTACATACACTAAGTTAACTATGCTTTTAAGCAGCTTGGAAAATTGCAGAAAATGATGTCAAGCCTTTAGACAATTAGCCACATAGCTTCTGATAGGAGGTGTACTGAATTGGAGGTGTACCTGTGGATGTATTTTAAGGCCTACTTCAAACTCAGTGCCACTTTGCTTGACATCATGGGAAAATCAAAAGAAATCAGCCAAGACCTCAGAGAAAGAAAACATTTTTTTGAACCTCCACATGTTTCAATTGTGGAGCAATTTCCAAATGCCTGAAGGTACCACGTTCATCTGTACAAACAATAGTATGCAAGTATAAACACCATGGGACCATGCAGCCATCATACCACTCAGGAAGGAGACACATTCTGTCTCCTAGAGATTAACGTAGTTTGGTACGAAAAGTGCAAATCAATCCCAGAACAACAGCCAAGGACCTTGTGAAGATGTTGGAGGAAACAGGTAGACAAGTATCTATATCCACAGTAAAACAAGTCCTATATCGACATAACCTGAAAGGCTGCTCAGCCAGGAAGAAGCCACTGCTCCAAAACCACCATTAAAAAGCCAGACTACAGTTTGCAAGTGCACATGGGGACAAAGATCTTACTTTTTGGATAAATGTCCTCTGGTCTAATGAATCAAAATTTGAACTGTTTGGCCATAATGACCATCGTTATGTTTGGAGGATAAAGGATGAGACTTGCAAGCTGAAGAACACCATTCCAGCCGTGAAGCATGGGGGTGACAGCATCATGTTGTGGGAGTGCTTTGCTGCAGGAGGGACTGGTGCACTTCACAAAATAGATGGCATCATGAGGAAGGAAAATTATGTGGATATATTGAAGCAACATCTCAAGACATCAGCCAGGAAGTTAAAGCTCGGTCACAAATGGGTCTTCCAAATGGACAATGACCCCAAGCATACCTCCAAAATTGTGGCAGAATGGCTTAAGGACAACAAAGTCAAAGTATTGGAGTGGCCATCACAAAGCTCTGACCTCAATCCAATAGAAAATTTGTGGGCAGAACTGAAAAAGCATATGAGATCAAGGAGGCCTACAAACCTGACTCAGTTACACAAGTTCTGTCTGGAGGAATGGGCCAAAATTCCAGCAACTTATTGTGAGAAGATTGTGGAAGGCTACCCAAAACGTTTGACCCAAGTTAAACAATTTAAAGTTAATGCTACCAAATACTATCCAAGTGTATGTAAACTTCTGACCCACTGGGAATGTGATGAAAGAAATAAAAGCTGAAATAAATAATTCTCTTTACTATTATTCTGACATTTCACATTCTTAAAATAAAGTAGTGATCCTAACTGACCTAAGACAGGGAATGTTTTCTACGATTAAATGTCAGGAATTGTAAAAACTGAGTTTACATGTATTTGGCTAAGGTGTATGTGAACTTCTGACTTCAACTGTAATTTTCTAAGCACCAATGAATGACACTTACTGATTGAAATTAAATGTATGTGCAGTCATAGCGAGTTATTAATTTGTAAGCTAATATGTCACTGCGCGTGGCGTGACCGCTAACCTGGTTAAACCTGGAGGCCATCCAATAATTCGCCTTGTGCAGAATCATTGTTTGATTTGCCTCTTCAGGTGGCTGTTTGCTTTTTAAGCAGGAAGAGAGCGAATGCAAATCTACTTTGGCTTGGTACCTCGTAGATTTCTTTCCCAGCCCCATTGTTTTAAAACAGCTCAGATTCTGTAGCAGAGCATGATGGCAGCACACTCATGTCTGTTCACTCTTAACATTATTATATAGGATGCAAAAGCTTTGAAATGTGCACGTAATTAAAAGAACCATCATTAAACACATCCGTCTACTTGTACTGCGATTAGAATTTGAATGATCAAGGGAATTCATGTTTAACAATATTAACCAGCATGAGTTTCATACTTTTGTTTGAATATTTTAAATTGCAATGTAAATCCGACCGAGGCATTATCACATAAATATTCATAAGCCTGTCTAATTATATTGAAGTTAATTGTTAACACACATATACATAATTTAAATGCTGGAATGGGATTAGTTGCATCTGAATGTAAATTGCACTCACATTAGGAAGGCAAACACACAGATAAGTTGGTGGAGTTGGTTTTGACTTTTTTTTTTTTTTTTTTTGTGCCATTGGATTTCATTAATCTCTCTGAAGTCTCCTTTCTCTTCTGACCACATTGGGAATTGGTAAGAGGACTCAGAAGTGACAGCAATAAATGATCTTGAAAACAATTATCATTTTTTTTGAAAAGTGATGTCACTTTTTATTGAATTCAAAATTTTAGACATCAATTTGCTCAAATGTTCAACAGTTTTTTTTTTTTTGTTTTTTTAAACTCTTATGGCAACGCTGGTTGAGTCATCCATGGATTGAAAATAAATGGTCATATTAATGAATATGAGAGATTCAACTCCAAAAAGTCTTACACTAAAAAAATAGCATAGGTGGAACCCATCAGTAGATTTTTCTTTTGTGCCCTTTAGTAGACAAAATAGGTAAAATGGCCATTCCTAGACAAATTTTATGTTATTTTCCAAGTATTCTCTTAATCAGAATATTCTCTTCAATACTAAGTCTAAACCTGTGCAGTGTCTCTCTTACCAAGCCGTGCTAGCTTGCATGGAAAATTACATAAATTCTTGACTGACGTCTAGGAAGGTCAAAAATGTTTGTTTTCATACCGCAAGATAAAAACCGTTCCATTTGACCTTTGCACAGATGCTGCCTGTGTTGTTTTTTCATCACAGGCTTCTTTTGCAAATTGGCATTTTGTCTATAAACCTATGAGGGCGTTAGCCCCTATTTGCATATTTTTTTATGACTGAATGTGTCTGTCATTCTTTACAACCAAACAACAGTGTTGCTAAAGTCATTCACTGCATCGCCAATGGATTACAGTCCACTTGCCAGTTTTACCTGCTTTGCCTTTCTCTGCCTGGGTTATTGGTAAGGATGTGCACCTTCAGCTGGGCCAAACATCTGTAATCATCTATAATTTTTATTTGGCTCACTTGGCCTGACCCTCCATAGACAGTACGTTCACATCCAACCTCCAGATTGAATATGACTGAAAGCCCTGGCATGGTTTTCAAATGGCCTGGACTTGTTGTTAAATGCAGTGTCAGTTCTCTTCTCTTGGCTCCTGACCCTGATTACCTTGAAATATTGATTTGCACACTATCAATATGCAGGAAATGAAGACATCCAAAACGAAGTAATGGTGAATAGCTTTAAACTGTCACATTTTAACTTTCAACCTCCCATGTGTTGTTGGATGACCTAACTCAAATATCAGTGGAGTTGCATTTCTCTCTAAGAGGACACAGTTTCTGACGGCACTCCAGTTAGATAGGTATTGCATGTATGAACTTTTTTTACATGATAAGCAATCTTCAGTTCTAGGCTGGGGTTGGTACCTTAGCATTAATACTAAATTGATACCTCGATACAAAAAATAAATAAAAATAGGGCTGGGTATTGATCCAGATTTCTGATTTTATTCTGATTCACAAGCTTTCAATTCTATTTGATTTTGATTCATGTAGGTACATTTGTTACAATGTCCATTTTGCTTACAAATAAAATGAATACTTTCTCAGCTAATGCTCTTAATTATAAAGGAACATTCTAGGCAACACTTCTAGGTTTAATTCTGAAAATCTGAATTTTACAAATCGTTTGTTTTTCGTCAATGTGTTCATATTTTAGCTTTTGATTTACTTGCATTATAGAGGGTTGCCACAGAGTGAAAGATCGATCTTGGGATTTAGGAATCAATATGTAGATCATTCAAACGAAGATTGTGATGAATCGGAAAATCAATATTTTTACCCAGCCCTATAAAAATATACTGCAATTGAGCAAGATTTTTTTTTTAGATTATATTATATTATCGATTTAGTAATTACCTAGATGATGCATTACATTTTCATTATTATATTAAGCATCAATGCATTTTTATGTGCTGAATAGCAACACAATGTTGTCAGGTAGCAACATTTGCAAATATTGGTACCGTGGTTCTTTTTTTTTTGGTACCGATATACTACACAACCCCATTAAAGACAATATCCTGCAGATTTGACCTGGTTCCTTTGTAAAAGATTCTCTCCCACCCCCCATTTAATTAAATGATTTGCATTGGGTTTTTGAAAAGGCACCTTTTCAAAAGATGTCTCATTCTTTGGGCTTCATTAAATAAAAAAATTAACAGTGCTCATTTAGTCAGATTTCTGGTTCTTGAAATGTGTAAAGAGGCAGACTTCTTTGTTTGGTATCTTTTTAAATGCATTACCCAAATACATGTTTTTGGAGCTTGCCAAGGAGACCCATAGCCATTCATGTTTTTTCACACTCCAGCATCCTCCTTTTATTTCAGATTCCTTGATTACATTTGCCATGTTTTTTTTGTCCATTGAGTTACCAGCGTTTAGTGCCCCAGCTTTTGAAGCTTTTGAATCTTTTGAAAAATGATATCTGTAAGCAGAGAAAGATGCAATTGGATGGCTACGAACATGCCACCTCATCCCACAAGGCAATAAGATTATCCAGAGTACATATTTGTAATTTCATGTGGGGTTTTAATGTGTCTTTGAATACTTGATTCTTCCTTAGTTGAAAACAGACTCTGTTAATGACTTCTCAAGATCTTCCTATTGCCTCAAGTCTTCCTAAACACGTGGATGACGAGATTGCCTAGTGCCACAGAGGATAAAAGATGGATAAATCATTCTGCCTTCTCTTTTAGAGGCTTGTCTGATTACTTATTACCTAATGCTTTCTCGCCCTCCATCAGAGGGTTAGGTGCCAACAAACCAAAGTAAGAAGAACTGGTGGACAGCTGATGTTACATTTGGTCCTAACCAGACGCGACACAATAAAGTGACAATCGATAAATGCTCTTCCATGTAAATATGAGTTTTTATCTTAACAAGCCACGACCGTGAGGAGCAGCAGGACTTTTTGTTGATCACATTTCTATATCTGCGGCATAGTCAAGTCATACTTGTATAGCACTTTTCACAACACACTCAGTTTCAAAGCAGCTTTACAGAAAATAATGCTTTAACTGAAAATGATTTTGTAATGTCTTAAAGACCTCATTGAGCAGTTTAAAGGAAAATGTGATTAAAATCATGCTTTATATTTTGTTTTGTTTTTCCTTTTGGCCCTCAGTGACCAAGCCAAAGGTGACTGTGGCAAGGAACCCAAAACTCCATAAGATGTAGTTAATGTAGAAATAAAAACCTTGGGAGAAACCAGGCTCAGCTAGGGGAGCCTTTTGGCTATACAACATGAATATAATGTCAATATTAGTTATCTAAGTGTAATACATGTCTTTTTTTAATGTTGGTGGGCAATGCTTAAAACTAAAGTATATTAACTGAACTGTTAGATTAATGGTTAAGTGTCTTTGGAGTCTATCCTGAACTAACTGTTGAAGTACAGTGTCCTTTTTAACATAATGGTATAGTGCTGGGTAGCCCCACCAACTTTGAAATATTATTGGTCCAAAGTCCTGCAACTCATGCAGTAATTGTGTACCATGTTCTGATTAGATGTGATTGTGCCACGCCACACAGTAGTTTTCCATTCAGTTTGGACAGACAAATTGTTTGTTGCTGGAAACTTGTAGCATCGTGTCTGGGAAGGACAGTGTTAGGATGGTTAACAAGGTTTACGATCTTTTGATGAGGGTAAAACCGCTCGCATATCACAATTTTGATGGTGTTAGTCGCATTTTTCTGCTTTGGGCATGTAAAGCCAATAAAGTGTGTTACAATTGGGTATTTTCCAGGCACTGGAGTTAGGGCGGTATAATTTCTTTCCAAACCATTTCGAGGTGAATTTACAAGGTAAACAATGTCCAATGTGCTCTCTGTTAATGCATCTGTTGCATACTTAGTCACCATGCTCAGTCATGATTCAGAGACAAGAGATATTGTCTCACCTGATTAGCTGAACCACCTGAGTCAAAGCTAAACAAATCCAGCACACAATTGTATCAACTGAAGGAAAGTTCAACAAATAAAACACTCCCACTTTCTAGTCATCCAGGAGCTGTTTACAGTCTGTTCTACAACAAGACACAAAGAGTCCAAATGCTGGCTTCACTGCAACAGGAACCCCTCCAGGCTATTAGGCGAAGCAAGGATATGTAGGTTTGTGCTTCTTTATGTGCACCACTCTGGAAGCATATCTGAGGCAACAAAATGTTTCGTTCCCCTTTAGAAGAGTGGGTGCCGACCAGTCAGGTGCTCACGTGATTCTCTGCAGGAGATCGGCACATGCAGAATGGGGCTGGTTCTCGTGGCGGAGGTGGTGTTCGCTGGTACTCAGCCGGAGGATCTATGAACCTCCAGAGGGCCAAACAATGATGTAACTGACTTCATTACTACATAAAGGCCAAAGTATACTTTGGTTTCCCATGTGCCGCTGCTACTCACACATGGTGTGCGTGACACAAATTTCGCCATCAGCACAGTATGCCAGAATGTCCAGGTGCAGCAAAGTTTTTCTTGACACTTACGGTCCGAATTTGTGCATTTCACAGCACAGATGTGGGCATGCGTCAAAGGCGTCTGTATGGTCTCACAATCAAAAGAGGATACTTTGAAAGGCTGAGTGTGCAACCATGTGTGAGACATTCCTGCATGTGGAAAATAATATATACCCTAGCCTTAACCTGCCAACAAACAAACATAGTTCATTGGGGTTTTGGTTTTTGAGTCTTTTTTGTTTACTGGTCTTTTCTCTCAAGGTTTCTGAACATATTTTAGTTATAAAATATAATTCAAAGTAATCAGTTCACACTCATAATATTTGTATGTAATTAGAAATTGGCAAATTGGGTGATTCCAGTGTAGACAGCTTTGTTGATTACAATTGGATTTTGCGGTGTTGTTGTTTTGAAAACTTGCTGCGGACATTATGTAGGCTCTGACACTAGCGGTTCCTGGTTTGAGATAGCATTTCTGGCCTTATGTCATGAAGAATTGAGTCCCCCAAGAATTCTGTTTCCCTAGGACCCCAAAGCTATTTAGTTTTAATGTAATTTAGTTTTAATTCAGTTCTGTGCCTGAAAGTAAAACCTTTTACGTAATTACGTTATTAGATCTGTTGGGCCACATGTATTCAGATATAAGACAAAGGCAGGCTACATACAGTCATAAAGCCTGACTGAGGCCTACATAAAGTCATAAAGCCTGACTGTATCAACCGTGCCAAAATCAAACAAAGGGATTCCAAAACAGACTACAAATCCAGACTTGCTCACTTTACACCTATACGTGAAATTCTGAAGGATCGAACTCTCAACTCCTATTGGATGAGGTGCACGACAGAATGCGCCCCTCAGCCATGACGTCATTGGGAGTATAACAACCTCGGAGATCTTTCTGGGTGTTGCTTCCAGCAGCAGTACGTGTCGTGTCTAGATGCAGCTCTGCTGCTCTCAGGTGTAGGCTTGTTGCACAAGGAAATAACGTGTACATACAATCTCTATCTTGCTGGACGAGTTGAGATTTCTCCGTGTTCCTCCGAGCACGCTAACGGATCCGAAGGAGACCACCGTGCAATCCGCATCTTCAACCGTTTGCCTGCAGAAGTGAAGAAGTTTTCTCTTCCCTCTTCAACCGAGTCAACTCCGCTGATTTCTCCGCCCGCCGTACCGCCCGCTGACAGAGCAAGGAAACCAAGGAACCGAGTCAGTCAAACGACGGATGAACACACATTCTACCCACATCCTCTCACGATTCATGTAAGAGGTTTACGTCTGGACAGAGATAGATTATTATATTGTGTTATTCTTGTGTATCAAGGTTATTGCTTGTACAGTTTACGGACCGCCGAGTCCGCTCATTGCTGCTAATAATACTCAAGGTATTACTGTAACAGACTGTTACCTCGAATGAGATTTGCTGTGTTGTTGTCCAACCACGCTGGATTTGTTTGTGCATATCCACCATCGCGGGTGAGAACGGCACACTGAGTTTATCCATTAAAGAACCAAAGGCCGCTGAGGATGGTTTACGATCCGTTCACCACGTCTCGGAATGTTAAACTAACAGTTGCATTCTCTCCCACTATCGCAAAAACCGGCTTCAGTGCCGTCACTCTGTTCTCTCTCTCTCTCTCTCTCTCTCTCTCTCTCGTACTAACTGCACGCACACGCGACCCCTCACAAACAACCCGCACACACATTTGGCGAGTAGATAACTTGGCGATAAAGCTCAGCTTAGGAGACGCGCTAAACGGGCAGACGCCATTAACCAGTCTCTCTCCGCCCACATTCGCGGCCATATTCTCTGGCTTGAAACCTCGCATGACGTACTCTCCACGAGAGCCACGTCTGGCATTTTGTGCACGCCGTACATTCGCGGCAATATTCTCTGGCCGGAAACCTCGCATGACATATTCTCCACGAGAGCCATGTCCGCCATTTTGTGTGCGACACACACAAACACACACACACACACACATACACACCTTCCTCTCATGTATTATAGGCTTATTTTTTTCCATATCTAATCATGTTACTGTTTAGTTTGTAGTTGGAAGTCGGAAGTTTATTGACTGCATTGTATTGATTATTAATTGATATTACTGCATCAATAAACTTTGGTATATTTTAAAGAGAAGTGTTTTGGTATTTTTGCATGCACCTGTGTCAAGGGTTGGCAGGGGATGTCAGTGCTCGAATTCAAGCCTTCATTGTTTTCCTTTTGAATGTCAATGTTTTCCAGATGTCGACATTCCTAAGAGAACAATCCTATAGTGAGACTGCTATACTGTCTGGTTATTAGTCCCTGATTCCAGGGTGGTTCCCAGGCGATATTAATCCTTATTAATATTCTATTGATTTTGATAATTATTATCTTTGTTGATTTGAAAGATCAATAAACTAGTGTTAATTCTAATCAGTGTTCTATTAATTTTAATAATTAATAATTATCTTTTGATAATAATATTCTATTCAATTTGATAATTAATGGTTATATTTGATAATATTCTATTGATTTGAAAATTGATGGTTATCTTTGATGATTTTTGATTTAAAGGATTAGAAAGCTAACATTGATTCTAATTAATGTTCTATTGATTTTAATAATTAATAATTGTCCTGGACAATTATTGATATTGCTAATAACCAAACCCGCTCCTGAACGAAGCGCCCAACAGATCAAAACATTGAATTTAGTGCTATATGGTCATGGTAATATTGTATTTACTGTCTGTTTGTGATAATCTACAATAGTAGAATAGTAGACACTTCTGATCAGGCATTTCAAACAACTACCCAAAAGGGGAAGAATGTCATGGTGGACTCAGTTCTTCATGACACTAAAACTGTCTTTTCTGTAGTAGAAATGTGTGGAATGTTTTCATATCAGGCCCCATCTCCAGCACTTTTGCCCTCTTGGTGGACTTCTGAGTTTCATTAATCACAAGATACACTTGACGACAGATCCTAACAATCTATCTGTGGTGTCTAAAGTAGTATGCCGTTTTTGCCATGAATGCTGGATGTAGGGCTGTGCGATAGGACGATATAATCGGATATCTACGATATCTGACAAATATCCCAGTGCCAATTGCGACAGTCATTGACAGATGATTGACAAAATTGGGAAATTACAAAACCATGGAGCTGGGAAGTCGGCAAATATATGAAATAGTAGCCCAGGGTGTGAAATTAGCACACGGCAAATGTGGGTAGCCTGTATCATGCGCATGGCGGGTAATTTTACTCATATACCCGCCACTGTGGTGGGCTAACTGTCAGGCACATGACAGTAAATGCTGTTAGACACTAGGGCTGAAACAATTAGTCAAAATTATTGACAATGTCGACAAAAAATTGTAAACAAAAATTTTCTTTGTGGAATAGTCTTTGATGTCATTCGACATAATTGAGATCATAAGAAACTCTAATGATGCCGTGCGAGAGCAGCACTGCAGCTCACACCTGACTGAGGAGAGGAAGAAAACACAGCTCACAGTCCAGATGCACTCTAAACTTTCACAGCTTCAGGTGATGTAGATCGCAAAGCATGAGGAAATCATACAAAAAAAAAAAAAGCAAATAAGTCAATACAGAAGCACTCTCGTTGTGGAATAAGCGGAGCCGCAGCTGCTGCTCCGCAGAAGCAAAACTTGTGTGTTGAGTGTCTTTAAAGGAAACACATCCGTTACATCTTTAACACATGCATTACATCTTTAATGCAGTTATATTTAATGTGTTATAGCTTTAAAGTTCAAATAATAAGGAAGCAGGTCATATAAATAACTACAAACTCTGAAACTGGCATTTCTCTGTGCGGTCAGCGCCTCTTCTATGAGTTGCGCAAAGTGTCCCGATCGGAGGGGGTGGATGGTGGCTGCACCCGGCTGAGGCACAGTCTGCCGTGGGGATGCTCGTCTCTCGAACACACGTTCTTGCTGCAGCTAGATTATAACATGATGGCTCATGACTTATTGTATCATAATACAGTATATGTGTCACTGTGCATTTATTATCGTGAAGAAAATTGGCAGTACGCAGTTTTATTAATAAGATAGTTTATTTTTTTGTGAGTTAAAGATGGATTGAAGTGAACAGAAAGGTGAGAGAGGGTAGTCTTTGCCCCATTATACACCCCATTATTGCATTATACATTATGCAAAAAAATACGTTTTTGATTTTGTTTTGGCTTGTTTTCCAATATAAATATCTAAAATTCCTTTAAAACAATATACATTTTCTTTAGCAGCTATACTGCAGAAGTATTCTTTTTTTTTATTATCTGAGAATGTTGAATATAATATTAAAAATACAAATATTTTAAAATATCTAAAAATCCTTTAAAAAAAAAAAAAATAAAATAAAAAGATGCATTCACCCGAGAAGCAGCATAAGATATTTAGACTTGTTTTTAGAGAATGGATCATGAATATAAGTATATTTTGTCTTTACTGCACTCACAGAAGTATAACCAAGTGGAAAAATACACTTAAATACAAAATACACTTATATTTGTCTCTTAAAGCAAGTCTAATCTATCTTATATGGTGCTTCTCAAGTAAATATATTTTTAGACTATTTTAAATGGAAAACAAGACAAAAACACTTGATAACAATAGGATTTTTTTTTGCAATTAATTTTTTACTGAATTAAAGTTTTTTTCGTTTTAATTCAGTGAATGGCATTAATTTTAAAAGATTATTTTGTCCGCTTTGTTGTTAGCAAGCACATTTAATATAACCTTTTAAGTCGGGCACATGCTGAATAGTCGGTTAAGAGCTAATGATTAATCGTTCAATAATCGTCCGAATAGTAAAATAATCGTTTTATGAATTGTTAGATTAGCCGATTATCAAAATAATAGTTAGCTGCAGCCCTATTAGACACACAGATAATTTTGAAATATCTTTGGTTTAAGTTGTTTCTATAAATGAATTACATTTTGAAAGCAAAATCAATAAAGCAAGAATATTCACTGATCCCTCCACTGGGGGGTTGACGACGTAATCGGATATCGCAATATTTTTATACCAACATATATTGAAATATATGTATTGCAAATCGCCCAGCCCTAGCTGATTTTCCCCATTCCCTCACCCAATCTGTCCGTCCTCTCCTTTCAAATACCCTGTGCTTACAGTGCAAATGCAAAGGTTGCATGTTTCTCTCTCTCAGTATGGATTGATGATCTGACAGATGGCATTGAGGGTTAATCGGCATGAGCTCTACCTGTTTACATGCAAATATTTAAGAGCTGCTGGCCAGATGCCTTTTTGTTTGCTGCAGGCTGCTGTTTCTTTTTTTTTTTTTTCTCTTTGTGTCTGCTGAACTTCTGTTCTCCATGACAAGGTGTTTAGAACAGGTTGGACTTGATCTTGCCTCTGTTTACTTTTGGGTGGGATTATGACCTGCAGGGTTTTATGTGTATTGTAACCCAAGTATGTCTGCTTGGTGAAATCTTTTATTCAAATAAAAGTAGAAGTGTTAATTTCCTGTGTTGAATGGCAACCAACATTTAAGGCACACATTGTATATGAGTTTAGAGATGGCAGATAGATTGTTCAGGTCGTATTTTGGAGTTAAGAGCAATGTGAAGTGAATGAATTTGATCACTGTATTTCTGTGGCCGATTATGTTATAAGAACCCCTTTTGCTTCTTAAATCACTGTAGCGGGATCAACAAAAAGGAAGCGGGAAGCAGGGTGGCAGTCCAGGTAAATCAAGCTTTAATGGTTTACCAGTCTAACAAAGTCTTTTTCGGCTTCAAAGCAGTGCGTTTACTCTTCAGCTTCACAACAAGGTATCTGCTCTAGACTTAGTCTTAAGAGACAACACAAACTCATAAATAATTAAGGTTAACAGCTTTGCAGTGTTTAGCTTCATGATCTGGCAGGTCTGTGTGGCTCGGACTCTCTCTCTCTCTCACTGGCGTTCTCGGTGGTCTTTTCAAACCCATTTCCATCGTCACTGTAACAAGACACAGGTGTTACATATCATTAATCACCAGGTGATGGCCCTTACTGCTTCCTCTCTCCCCAGTGACAGACACATGACCACGTCCCGTTCCACAACCACACATTTAACACACATTTGACTCGATGGTGTTTTTGCAGTGCTTTGTGTTTTTTTTATTTTTATAACTGTACAGTGCTTTGAAAAAGTATTTGCACCCTTCCTGATTTCTTCTTTTTTTGTGTATTTTTCATACTAAATCGTTTTAGATCTTAAAATGAGATATAAAATAAAGGCAACCTGAGTGAACACAAAATACAGTTTTCAAATACATATATTTTTTATTGAAGCAAAAAAGTTATCCAACACCTATATCATCCATGTGAAAAACGAACTGCCCCCTTAAACTTAATAGCTGGTTGTGCCACCTTTAGCAGCAACAACTGCAACCAAATGCTTCTGATAACTGGAGATCAGTCTTTCACAACACTTTGGTGGAATTGTGGCCCACTCTTCTTTGCAGAACTGCTTTAATTTAGCCACATTGGAGGGTTTTCAAGCATGAATGTTTAAGGCCCTGCCACAGCATCTCAATCGGGTTCAAGTCAGGCCTTTGACGAGGCCACTTCAAAACTTTAATTTAGCTTCTTTTGAGCCATTCAGAGGTGGACTTACATTGGATCATTGTCTTACTGCATAATTCAGTTGCTCTTGCACTTCAACTAATAGACTGATACCCGGAAGATCTCCTTTAGGATTTTCTGGTAGAGAGCAGAATTCATGTTTCTCTCAATTATTGTAAGTCGCCCTGGCCTTGAAGCAGCAAAGAATCCCCACACCATCACACTACCACCACCATGTTTGACCGTATGTATGATGTTCTTTTTGTGGAATTATGTGTTTGATTTACGCCAGATGTAATGGGACCCCTGTCTTCCAAACAGTTCCACCTTCAACTTGTCAGTCCACAGAACATTCTCCCAAAAGGTTTGAGGATCATTGAGGTGTGTTTTGGCAAAATTCAGACGAGCCTTAATGTTCTTCTGGGTTTGTAGTGGTTTTTGCCTCGCCCCACTTCAATAGATGGCATTTTTGGCCAGTGTCTTTCTGATAGTGGAGTCATGAACAGTGACACTTATTGATGCGAGAGAGGCCTGCAGTTACTTCAGTGTTGTCCTTGGCTTTTTTGTGACTTTCTGGAGTCATCGCTATGCTCCTGGAGGAATTTTGGAAGGTCAGCCACTTCTGGGAAGGTTCACTACTGTGCCAAGTTTTCTCCATTTGGAGATAATGGCTCTCACTGTGGTTCTTTGGAGTCCCAGAGCCTTTGAAATAGCTCTGTAACCCTTCCCAGACTGATGTATTGGTGCTGCTGGGTGAGACCTTTTAGCCAACTTTATGCTGCTGAAAAAGTTCTATTTAGGTGTTGATTTGATTGAACAGGGCTGACAGTAATCAGGTCTGGGTGTGTCTAGTCCTGCTGAACCCCATTATGAATGCAGTTTCATAGATTTGGGGATTTAGTAACTAAGGAGCAATACTTTTTTCACACAGGCCTTATGTTAGATTTTGTTTGAATTTTTTCAATTTAGTGTGAGATATACACAAAAACAGAAGAAATCAGGATGGGGGCAAAAAAAAAAATAATTCACAGTACTGTAAATGCAATGAAAGGACCACGCCTCTATATGCCACAGTGGCTGTAACCTCAGTGTTTAGTTACAGTAAAACATTATGAAACATATGCTGAATAAAAAAAATAATAATAATAAAAAAAAAAAACTATCAAGTTTGACCCACACAGAGTGGTGTAGAGTGTTTTATCTCATTATTAACACTAAGCAGGTGCTATCTCCTCAATCTGTCATTGTAGGCCTGCTCCCTGTAAGAATCGGCTATCAGAAGAGGCCTCGTATCTTTTTATGGCCTTTTGAAAGTCACCTTTGTGCTTCAGGAACTGTATATAAATCCTGATTGTGATGCCCAGAGGATGCTTGGGGGCTTAATATAGAGAAATGCACAAAAGCATTAAGAATAATAGTTGACTTATTAATCATAACATTTGGTTCCCCTTTGGTAACTAGTAATTAATAAACTCACATTTAAATTCGAATTCATAAAGCAATCCATTTAAAAAATATATTTTAATTTTATTTAATTTTCAGTAATAGTTATTTAATTATTCAATACAAACAAGTCCAAGGTGGTTTGTAGAAACTAAGATTTAGTGTTTGTTGTTCGAAGTTTATAGGCCATTGCAAAATAGCCAATAGATGCACATCTGCCGCACATCAGTTGAATTCAGAATTAATTCCAGCAAGTTACTTCAGGGCTCAACTTTAAGCAAGGCCCGCTGGCCCGAGACTATTGTGGGAGATTTGGGCCAGTGCTATGTTATCTGCAATAAATTGAGCATTGTTGCTGCAGATTGTGCTGATTTAAATGTCACTGAGGTAACCTTTTTCTGACTAGTCATGAAAGCATCAGATAAAATGTGTTTTAAAAGATAAATAAACCAGTAATGTGATTATAAATTATTATTATTAATGTGACACCATATGTCATTGTTTTTCAGTAAAAGTGTTATAGAACTAAATTACAGATTTTTTGTTTTTGTAAAAGAGAGAACAAAAATACTTAAGGTTAAATTAAAAAAAAAAAGAATATATATATATATATCTATATATCCAACGAAAAGAAACACTTCTTGAAGAAAATAAAAATCAGATAAATATCACTTGTTGCGAAATAATTAAATGACTGAATTAATGCGGAGTTCGTCTTTTGGCTTTCATTAGATTATTTTGCGTGCTTCGTTTTGAGGTGGTAAAACAGATTGCTTGTATTACGAGTGATTGTTTTCGACATATGTTGCACCTGTTTTAATAACATGCTCCTTTTCATTTTCTTGACCTGTTTGGGAATCGTCCTGTACTGTGGAGATTTCTTTCTCCATTTGGGGTTTTTCTGTGTCAAAAATTATTGAGTAGCGCGAGTGATCCCACTCTGAGCTCTCCTGTCTCTGGAGCACAAATATCGGAGAGCATGCTGGATTCGCGCACACTTCGGAGCTCCAGAGACAGCGTGCCACAGTCATGTGAAACATTCGCATGTCAGACGGGAAGAATATTTATAGTGCTTTTAAGTGCCAAACATGCAATGAAGGTCATTAAATTTACTTGGGTGGCCGCAGAAAAATTTTCAATGTCGGAAAAAACCCTGTCCATGTTTCTTCAATTCTCTCAGTCTCACGTGAAGCCCTGCCCACTGATAGATAAGCCCACGATGCGCACATGGATATTCATATATCGCGATATACACGGTATCGCAAAATCTCTATCGATTGACACTTTATATCGTTGGCATGATATATATCGTCATATCGCCCAGCCCTGCGATCTCATGTTACGTTCGGTGAGATCAAACGACTATTCGTCAACAAAAAAATTTGCAGACAATTTTTTTATTGTCAACGATGTCAACGTGAGCTAATCATTTCAGTCATACTGTCATGTCATCTAAGGCCATGTTCATACTAGTCCATTTCTGTTTGAAAACACAGTTTCCTAATGTCATCAATTTCCAAAGTATGCAGTAGTAGAGTGCATTTTTAAAACACTCACCAAAAATGCCTGTTTTTGGCTGGAGGAATACGGTGTTCTAGTGTGGCTGAGAGGTCTAAACAGCTAAATTAGTGCATATTAGTCTTCACTTAATAGTTGGCTTTTATAGGTGCTGAAGAGTGATATACATCTGGATGAACAGGTGTTTCACTTCATGGCTTTTACTGATTTGTGTATTTTACTAGAACACTGAATTGACCAATCAGCATCCAGAACCAAAATTGTCAGTTTTATAATAACCCACAATAAAGGTATAATACAGTTCTTTTGTTAACCTACAATTGAATATAAAAGAATAATTTTAGACTACTTTCTTTTTGCGAATTCAGGATAATCAAAGCAAGCCACAGGTAATGAAGAAAACACATGTGCATCTCGGTGTGCCATGACTGCACTGTCTGACTGCTGTTATTCACACCTCGGCGACGGTTAGCGGCTCTGTGTGTATCAAACACACGGTCGGTTGGGTGTCAGTGTCACAGAGAGTGAATACTGTTTGGATTTAAATGCAGCTGCTGTGCGTTACGCTATGCTCATTGCACAACTGCACTGAAGTGTGACACCAGCACTTCTGTGCTTGCTTTGACACAAAACAGCTGTTCAGGTCTTTATTAATGGAATACTATGATTTTCCTGTTTTTTATTTGTCACAGCAAGAATTTATTTACAGTACACAAAATGCTATCGCTTTCTCACATTACTCACACCTACACAGGAAGTGCCATACAGCATTGCCTGGATCACACACACCTGCTATTTTGTTAATGACAAACATTCTCAGGTTGATGCTCTGAAAACATGGTATGTCACCATTCACTTTCATTGCTTCTTTTTTATGTAATGAAAGTGAATTGTGACTGAGACTATTTCTCGTTTTGTGTTTCACTGAAGAAAGAACGCCATATGAGTTTGAAACAACATGACGGTAAGTAAATGACAGAACTTAAATTTTTGGGTGAACTGTTCCTTTAAAGACATGATAGCTGTTACAACACAGGCAGGGCTAAATGTCTAGTTGCATCTTGTAAGCCATGTCTTGAAGGCAAAGTCAAAACCCATTGAGTGCTGTGCCACTACTCCCAGTCACTTGTCCACTTTTTTCTTTTCTTCCATCCTTTCGTTTCTCATCCCATTCAAATCTTGCCCTGTGGTGCCACGGCTCTCTCTGCTTCAATTCTCAGTGACTGCTCGTAGACTTTACCTCCACTTCACGTTATACTTAATTTTCCAGATTGACTTTTACACAGACTCTCTCTCTTTTTTTTTTGCCCCCATCTCCTGCTCCAGGTGTCCATAAGGCTTTGCTCATATCCTGCTCTGAGGTGACAGTTTAGTAATGGTATTTCTGATTGACAACCTCTGGTGCAAAATCTACAAGGTTCCCACGGTAATGGGAAACCTGGAAATGTCAGGGAACTTTAAAATTGTGATTTCCAGGCCTGGAAAAAGTCATGGAAATTTCTGTAGAGAATATAATTTTTCTAGTTATGTGCTCAACTTTAAAATATTTCATCAGCTAGAATTTGTTCTTCATGAGGGCAGACTGTATGAAATTATTTTTAGAAGTCCTTATCCAGTAATCATGAATGACAGAAGTAATTCATGGACATTTATTGGACACAACTGAAGGTGTGGGAGCCCTGAACCATTTGAGCTGCCTCACTGTCTACTGCCTACCTAGACAGCTGCCTTGTAAAACAGCATAACTGTCTAGGAACTCTAAAATGGCTGATTTGGAAAGCTCTACATAGCCAGCAACTTTGTGCACAGCACACATAGTGCTCTGCACGGGAGAGTCAGTATGCATTGATTTCAGTGAAGTTTGACATTAGCATGCTGTTGAACTAATGGCATGATACTTTGATAAGCATATGAGTTTTTTCCTCAACTCCGGGTACGTTTAGCAATGTGGATTTCTAAAAATAAAGTCTTGTTAAAACAGTTATCACACTCTCATTAGTTAAATTAGTCTACTAATAATGTCCAACCATCTATGTACTTTAAATGCATCACAGGACATTTATGTACATTTTTTTCTGAAAGTCAAGAACATTCCCACCACAGTGTTAACTCCACTACATCACAAATTCTATATTGTATTTATGCTGCGTTCATGTCTGTCGGAATTATGAGATAGCAACTCCGAGCTTTTCAGGTCCTCTGACCTCGGAAGTTATTTGTTTAAATGGCAATTCACATAATGGCAAAATAGCTTTGTTAAACGCTGCTGTTAAACGGTGAACACTTCCGTGTAGTAAAAAAAACAAAAAAACGTTGTGTTCCATTTGGGATGATACTACACTTCAAAAATTCATACACTACATGGCTGTGTGCATTGTAAATTTTGTTAGTGTATAGTGTGTTGTTTGGGACATAGCAATAATTTGTCACATCATTTTTTTGTAATCGCAGATTTTGAACGTGCTGAAA
Organism: Myxocyprinus asiaticus; assembly: GCF_019703515.2. NCBI lineage: Eukaryota > Metazoa > Chordata > Actinopteri > Cypriniformes > Catostomidae > Myxocyprinus > Myxocyprinus asiaticus. The sequence goes on from NC_059359.1 coordinate 38,201,860, forward strand.
TTTGACACTATACTTTTCCTATCAAAATTCATTTATTTCCATCTTAGGACAGAAAACAGAACAGTATGTAACAAAATAATGCTTTATTCACTTTTTCCTATCAAAGTTTTCCACAGTATAAAGATAGAAATGCACTAAAATAGCACCAATTCAAGTAACATTAAATATTTCCCGAAGTCTATGTGGGAGGTTGACAAAAGACCTAGTCCCCACATAGGTTGCATTTTCATAGCAATGTGAATTAAATCTCTTAAACTATCATCCTCCACAATATTAATCAGCTGGCAGACTGTGGCTATCCACTTTGTTACAGCAATCGTGAAGCTGCATTCATGATTCGTGTCAGAGCTTCAAAGCCAGCATCAAGCGCCACTTTGAACTCACCATGAAAAGCGCTTGCAGACAAAAAAAGTTTCATTCTGCTTTTTGGTGATAGCTAAGACATGACATGCGTCTGTGGTAATTAAAATGTTTAAGACTAGCATAGGCTGAAAAATACTTGATTTCTCTCACAAGTCCCATCTGAGCATAGTTTTGTACATCAAATAGCGTTAAGAGCTCCTCTCTCCATAATTTTATAACTGACACTGAATCACTGTTGTGTGTGTGTGTGTTGTGAAGTGTGCATCAGTGTTATGATTCCGGGCGGACACATTACAAAGGCTTCGCCCTTTAAAAATTATGTAAAAATGCTGTAAAAATTAACAAGTGTTTATGCTGTATTAACAGTAATTGCGTTAATCACGATTAAGAAAAATTAACACATTAAACTTTTTTTAATTAATTGCATGCATTAACACATTAATTATGACAGCTCTAGTTCTTTTTTTTAAAAAAAAAAACAATTACACAAAAAGCACACTAGATATCTATGACATTATAAAATGGCATATCAAACAGAAATGTTTTCACTACCTTAAACTGAGGATGTTTTTTACTGGTCATAATCTTGTAATTATGGTAATTCTGACATGATGTGAATGCTTCATTAATATAATGATGGATATTTATTTATTTTTTTTATTATAATTTTTCTTTTTTTTTTTTTTTTACATTTTGAAATAAAATTGCCAGTCTTGCTAAGGCTAATTTCATAGCTAACATTTTATGTATCCTAAATACACAGTTAAATAATATTTTCACAGCTTGATTGGAAATGATGGCCAATAAAAAGTCTGCTCAAATTGATATTTACCTTGTTTTTTGTTTTTTTCCTTCAAACATCACATCCTATTTCATCTCAAGCATGCTCTTCACTGACATTTTATTTTTTTTTTTACATGGTTGACAAGTACACGTACATTTGAAAACAACTTTATTAGGGGCAAAATTGTTTGGTGTGATGGAAATGGTGCCACAATAGTGGGACTGTTGTAATTCTTATTATTTTTACAATAAAATAAATATTGAAATTATTCACTTCACTCTGTTTAAATAACCATAGTTTAATCATAGTTGTCTATGATGCCTTGAAATTCTGCCTCCATAGGCAGCTCAGTAGGATTTGAACTTAAAATGTTCATTCAAATCTTCTGCAGCATTTTAAGAAATTCTGGAAATCTTGTTTTTTGTTGCATTGACGGTTTCACCACCTCCTCTTGTGCTTTTTAGAGATGCTTATCTCAGAGGAGCTGGCTTGTATTGTGGCTCATTATGAGTCTAATGCTCTTGAGCATCCTTTTTAGCATAAGAGACTACGTTACTCAGTTTACTCAGTGAGGCAGCAACGTAGCCGTGAAAGCCGCCTGACGCTATTGTATGGCTCACAGTAGGAGCAAGCATGTAAAAAGGCTCAGGTGGCCAGTATCTGCATCTCATTTGTACCTCAGCGGGTGAACATCGGCTTTTACAAGGTCAGGTTAATGCAGTCTTTTTAAAAAAGCAGTAATATTTTTGCGCAGAGAAGCGAGCCTTGAGAAAAAAACCCTCCCTGACTTAATTAAAAGTGAATAAAAGAGACTAGGATGTATTTCATTAAATATCACAACAAGGACTTAATGCGAAGTAGCACAAACCGTTTAGGTAGAGACAAGGAACCCGTGTACGTTTGTGGACTGAATTTAAATTTTTTAATTTTCTTCAGGTAACAGGGCTCGACAATAAGGACTGCCTGATGGCCCGGGGCCAGTGTGAGAAAGATTTGGTCCAGTTTTTAGAACTGTCGCTTGCCCGATCGGGTCAGTGCTGCATTTATAACATTAATTGCAAGCAAACAACAAGCGAGAGAGCACAAAAATTACACTGCGCGAACGAAGTCTTTTAACTGAGGAGCAAGCGCGAGTATATTTATCTCGCAAAGACGCGCAAATGCATAATATACTGGACGCGCCAAGGCACAGTCGCGTGCAGACACCGAGCGCACTCTCCTAGCACTGTCCTCGCTCTTTTCCAAGTGTCTTAGCAGCAGCTATTACCAATGTGAAGAAAATAGCAGGAAAAAAACCCACTTAATGAATTTCATAGCGGGATTTAATGTCTTGTGCAACATTTTAAGTATCCCCGCACATTCCGTGTTCACAGTGCTCAAAATCCCCACATTTTTCGTTTTTACATGTTGGTGAAAATTTTTAATCCACACATTGGAACACAAGAAATCAAGAAATCAGTTTCTTTCTATAGGACTGAAAATCCATGTCTCCGTGCATAGGTCTCATCATCTCTCTCCGTGCAGCGTAGACTGTTTAACATGCATGTGCTCTCATAAAGGGACAGAGCGCTAGTTATATTCCCACTGTAAAAAACAAACAAACACATTTTCTCTCATTAATTCGGCTTTAGAGATGAATCACCGAATGAGATGTAATACATTTTGTTAAACCCCATTTATACACGTATCTGGAAATCCCGAGCTGCTCAATATCCAAAATGTAAGTATACATTTAATTGGGTAATGTTTCAAAACATAAACATTAATTCGGCATGATAATGGCGTTTGATATGAAAAGAAGCAAGATCACTATGGCTATTACACTATTATTATCAGAGCAGTTCAGCTGCAGGGTGAAGATGAATATTTGAAACAATCTACTTCATATCATCCTCATAAAACACCTGTTACATGTCTAATTTCTGGACCATACAGGTATTTTTTTCTTTTTTTTTCTTTATATATCAGTCAGTGTTGGTCTTGTTTGGGTTGTCTGATTTCATGTTATATACACATTGTTAATTCACAGATTAGGCCTAATATCTACCTTCTGTATATTACACATCACAACCGATTTAGTAGCAAGTCTGTTTTTTCAGCCAATAATCAGATCTTTAACTCAGTGAATGATCTTTGATCCTTCTTGTGAAAACACTACACATGGACAAAAGATGTATGATTAAATGGATCTACTTTTGATGAGCGAAAGCCCATCATCTCCTCCACAGAGCTCTTGGCTTAAAAGCACATGTGTAAATGGAAGGACGGCTGAGGTTAATATGATGTATTTATTAATTTTTATCTGTAAAGCACATACACTATATTGCCAGAAGTATTCACTCACCCATCCAAATAATTGAATTCAGGTGTTCCAATCACTTCCATGGCCGCAGGTGTATAAAATGAAGCACCTAGGCATGCAGACTGCTTCTACAAACATTTGTGAAAGAATGGGCCGCTCTCAGGAGCTCAGTGAATTCCAGCGTGGTACTGTGATAGGATGCCACCTGTGCAACAAGTCCAGTCGTGAAATTTCCTCGCTACTAAATATTCCACAGTCAACTGTCAGTGGTATTATAACAAAGTGGAAGCGATTGGGAATGACAGCAACTCAGCCACGAAGTGGTAGGCCACATAAAATGACAGAGCGGGGTCAGCGGATGCTGAGGCGCATAGTGCGCAGAGGTCGCCAACTTTCTGCAGAGTCAATCGCTACAGACCTCCAAAGTTCATGTGGCCTTCAGATTAGCTCAAGAACAGTGCGTAGAGAGCTTCATGGAATGGGTTTCCATGGCCGAGCAGCTGCATCCAAGCCATACATCACCAAGTGCAATGCAAAGCGTCGGATGCAGTGGTGTAAAGCACGCCGCCACTGGACTCTAGAGCAGTGGAGACGCGTTCTCTGGAGTGACGAATCACGCTTCTCCATCTGGCAATCTGGTGGACGGGTCTGGGTTTGGCGGTTGCCAGGAGAACGGTACTTGTCTGACTGCATTGTGCCAACTGTGAAGCTTGGTGGAGGGGGGATTGTGGTGTGGGGTTGTTTTTCAGGAGCTGGGCTTGGCCCCTTAGTTCCAGTGAAAGGAACTCTGAATGCTTCAGCATACCAAGAGATTTTGAGAGATTTCAAGAGAGTCCTGACCTCAACCTGATAGAGCACCTTTGGGATGAATTAGAGTGAAGACTGCGAGCCAGGACTTCTCGTCCAACATCAGTGTCTGACCTCACAAATGCGCTTCTGGAAGAATGGTCAAAAATTCCCATAAACACACTCCTAAACCTTGTGGAAAGCCTTCCCAGAAGAGTTGAAGCTGTTATAGCTGCAAAGGGTGGGCCGACGTCATATTAAACCCTATGGATTAAGAATGGGATGTCACTTAAATTCATATGCGTCTAAAGTTAGATGAGCGAATACTTTTGGCAATATAGTGTATATTGGATTACATAAGGCATAAATCATATCTTGCAAATTATAAATGTGATTCAGATTTGGGGGACATTGTTAGGAATGCCCAATTCCCAATGCGCTCTAAGTCCTCGTGGTGGCATAGTGACTTGCCTCAATCTGGGTGGCAGAGGACGAATCTCAGTTGCCTCCGCATCTGAGACCATCAATCCGCGCATCTAGTCACGTGGCTTGTTGAGCACGTTACCGTGGAGACCTAGCACGTGTGGAGGCCCACACTATTCTCCACAGTATCCACACACAACTCACCATGTGCCCCACCAAGAGCGAACCACATTATAGCGACCACAAGGAGGTTACCCCATGTGACTCTCCCCTCCCTAGCAACCGGGCCAATTAGGGACAGTGTATTAAAAACATAAGATATGTAAAAAATATTTATCTTCGGACATATTTTTTAAAGCCATGATGGTAAAATCAGCTATTTGTCATTTTTGTGTTGGGGCCAGTGAAAATTTTGGCAGGGCCAGTAAAAATCTGAAGCACTGGCCCAACCGGGCCAGTAGAAAAAATCCTTAGCATTGAGCCCTGAGGTAATGAAGGGGGCAGCCTTAGCACTGGGCCCTGAGAATGCAGAAATTGGCAACTTTAGGAATGAATTAAATCTGTGGGTGTGGTCATCTTATTCCAGCCCTGTCAGAAAGACCGTCTGCGAAGGGTCCTGCGTGGCTTACAGCTGTCTCGCCGCATGCCTGCAGGCGACAGTGTGTGAGGGGAACTCGCTTGAAAATAAATGGCACCAAATTAAGCTTTTAAAGTTATTGATTGCAAGCTGTGTTTTTGATGTCTTTGCCCTTAGAGAGGTTGAGTTTTCATTCTTTGGAATAATTTCTTGGTTCATGGAAAACTTAGGCTAGTTTGTGAATCTGTGACATGGATATTATCAACACGTATACTCTTAGTACATTGTTATCTGGATTATTTATTTCTGATTGTTTAATTTTGGTTTTCTACATTCACATTTTTTGTGTAATGATAGTAAAAATGTATATTGTGTTAGTTTCATGTCTTATCACTCAGTGGTCTTAATTTCAACTCAGATTTAAATTTTATGAACAAACTCGGCGAAAAAAAAGAAATGTCCTCTCAATTTCAACTGCATTTATTTTCAGCAACTTAACATGTATAAATATTTGTTTGAACATAAAAAAATTCAACAACTAAGACATAAACTGAACAAGTTTCACAGACATGTGACATGTGATAAGGAAAGCACAGGGCCCAGATGGCGTTTCACCTGCATGTCTTAGATCCTGTGCTAACCAGTTGGCCCCCATCTTCACACAGATCTTCAATAGATCACTGGAGCAGTGTGAAGTCCCATGCTGCTTCAAACGCTCCACTATCATCCCCATCCCAAAGAAACCAAAAATCACAGGACTACAGACCTGTCGCCCTGACGTCTGTGGTCATGAAATCATTTTAGAGACTGGTGTTGGCCCACCTGAAGAACATCACTGGACCCTTCCTAGATCCCCTTCAATTTGCTTATTGAGCAAACAGGTCTGTGGATGATGCAGTCAACATGGGTTTGCATCATATCCTGCAACATCTGGACAGACCAGGGACATATGCACGGATCCTTTTTGTGGACTTCAGTTCGGCTTTCAACACCATCATCCCAGCTGTACTCCAGAATAAATTACACCAACTCTTTGTTCCCATATCTATTTGTCAGTGGATTACCAGCTTTTTGACGGACAGGCAGCAGCTTGTGAGACAGGGGATACTCACTTCCAGCACCTGTACAATCAGCACTGGTGCCCCCCAGGGATGTGTGCTCTCCCCACTACTCTTCTCCCTCTATTCCAATGACTGCATCGCCAAGGACCCCTCTGTCAAGCTTCTGAAGTTTGTAGATGACACCACTGTCATTGGTCTCATCCGAGATGACGACAAGTCTGCATACAGAACACGGTCAAAACGGTGGAGATGATTGTGGACTTTAGGAGGAACACCCCAACACTGACCCCCCCTTCACCATTCTAAACAGCACTGTGGCAGCAGTGGAGTCATTCAGGTTCCTGGGCACTACCATCTCACAGGACCTGAAGTGGGAGACCCACATTGACTCCATTGTGAAAAAGGCCCAGCAGAGGTTGTACTTCCTTCACCAGCTGAGGAAATGCAACCTGCCACAGGCGCTGCTGATACAGTTCTACTCAGCAGTCATTGAGTCTGTCCTCTGCACTTCAGTAACTGTCTGGTTTGGTTCAGCTACGAAATCAGACATCAGAAGACTACAAAGGACAGTTCGGACTGCTGAGAGGATTATTGGTTGCCCCCCCCCCTCAAGAAAGGTCAAAATCAAAAGTAACAGTCAGTATCTGGTGTTGCCACCAGCTGCATTAAGTACTGCAGTGCATCTCCTCCTCATGGACTGCACCAGATTTGCCAGTTCTTGTGAGATGTTACCCCACTCTTCCACCAAGGCACTTGCAAGTTCCCAGACACTTTCTGGGGGGAATGGCCCTCACCCTCACCCTCCGATCCAACAGTTCCTATACGTGCTCAATGGGATTGAGATCCGGGCTCTTCGCTGACCATGTCAGAACACTGACATTCCAGTCTTGCAGGAAATCATGCACAGAATGAGCAGTATGGCTGGTGGCATCGTCATGCTGAGGGTCATGTCAGGATGAGCCTGCAGGAAGGGTACCACATGAGGGAGGAGGATGTCTTCCATGTAACGCACAGCATTGAGATTGCCTGCAATGACAACAAGCTCAGTCCGACGATGCTGTGACACACCGCCCCAGACCATGACGGACCCTCCACCTCCAAATTGATCCCGCTCCAGAGTACAGGCCTCGGTGTAACGCTCATTCCTTCCGACCATCACCCCTGGTGAGACAAAACCACGACTCGTCAGTGAAGAGCACTTTTTGCCAGTCCTGTCTGGTCCAGTGAAGGTGGGTTTGTGCCCATAGGTGACATTGTTGCCGGTGATGTCTGGTAAGGACCTGCCTTACAACAGGCCTACAAGCCCTCAGTCCAGCCTCTCTCAGCCTATTGCGGACAGTCTGAACACTGATGGGGGGATTGTGCGTTCCTGGTGTAACTCAGGCAGTTGTTGTTGCCATCCTGTACCTGTCCCGCAGGTGTGATATTCGGATGTACCGATCCTGTGCAGGTGTTGTTACATGTGGTCTGCCACTGCGAGGATGATCAGCTGTCCTTCCTGTCTCCCTGTGGTGCTGTCTTGTGCGTCTCACAGTATGGACATTGCAATTTATTGCCCTGGCCACATCTGCAGCCATCATGCCTCCATGCAGCATGCCTAAAGCACGTTCACGCAGATGAGCAGGGACTCTGGGCATCTTTCTATTGGTGTTTTTCAGAGTCAGTAGAAAGGTCTCTTTAGTGTCCCAAGTTTTTATAACTGTGAACTTAATTGCCTACCGTCTGTAAGCTGTTAGTGTCTTAACGACCATTCCACAGGTGTGTGTTCATTAATTGTTTATGGTTCATTGATCAAGCATAGAAAACATGGTTTAAACCCTTTACAATAAAGATCTGTAAAGTTATTTGGATTTTTACAAAATTATCTTTAAAATACAGTGTCCTGAAAAAGGGACATTTCTTTTTTTGCTGAGTTTATTTTTCCTGTAAGTAACCCTGTATTAAATGGGATAATATACAGTCACCCGGTTATTATAACAAATTAAAGGGTGATACAAGACCTTTACACTTTGTCTGATTAACCTAACGGAGTTTATTTTGCTGTGCACATGCACAATTTTGCACTGAATATGCCTAATAAGTCGACAATGTGGAAGGTCATGTAAACGGTTAAACGGTTTTCCTGTATCGGGATAAGGTCATAAATAAAAAGCATAAACTGACCAGCACATATACATTTTTGCCAAATACCCTCATTTCGCTCTGCATGTAAACACCTTCATTGACATTCTCACTGGTTTATCTGAGGTGCGCAAGTGTTGTGTGCATGCCTGTTAACGTTTTGTTGTCAAAAAAACAGAAATACTCAAACCAGCCCATCTGGCACCAACAATCATACATGCGATTATCTAATCAGCCAATCGTGTGGCAGTAGTGCAGTGCATAAAATCATGCAGATACGGGTCCGGAGCTTCAGTTAATGTTCACATCAACCATCAGAATGGGGAAAAAAAATTTATCTCAGTGATTTGGAGCGTGGCATGATTGTTGGTGCCAGATGGGCTGGTTTGAGTATTTCTGTAACTGCTGATCTCCAGGGATTTTCACGCACAACAGTCTCTAGAATTTACTCAGAATGGTGCCAAAATAAAACAAAACATCCAGTGAGTGGCAGTTCTCTGGACCAAAATAACTTGTTGATGAGAGAGGTCAGCAGAGAATGGCCAGACTGGTTCAAACTCACAAAGTCTGCGGTAACTGTACAATTGTGGTGAGAAGAATACCATCTCAGAATGCTATTCTGAGATGCGGGTTGGCACTGTTTTGGTGGCACGAGGGGAACCTACACAATATTAGGCAGGTTGTGAGTGATCGGTGTATGTGAATGGAGAAGTATTTATAGTTGGATTGGTGTGAGTCACGTCCCATCAGCCCCTGCTGTGCACCCCCTCCTTCCTCAAATCTGTTGCAGTGGCGGGTGGCCATTGAATTATCCGGATAATATGTCCTCTCACTTGTGCTAGAGTGCAGAATTGACTGGCTGACCTTTGACCCCGATCTGCTCCTTCAGTAATTCACTGTGTTGCAGCTATCCCATCGAGAACTGTTCAGCCGACTTAAAGGAAAATGAGCACTGTGACACACACTCAAGCTCACGAAGATGTATCAGCATTACTATTAGCTTGTTCTCCCATATGATAATGTTTGGTTTAGTAAATGTGTAAATAGTCATTGCGTATAATAATAGCAGTGCTTGCAGGACTGCAGCACTGAATTGAAATTCGTCTCACTGCTTTTTATGCTTCTCCTCAAATTTCTGCTATTTATGAAGCTTGAACAGCTTAACATGCAGACTCATGCAGATTTTTTATGTGATCTTTTTTATTTTTTAAACTTTGCTTAGATGATTACCTGTTTAGAATGTTGGCCATTCATGCAACAGTGAGGAAGTGTTTCTTCAACTTCAGGCACTTTCAGAACTGTGGACTTCTAGAAACAGTGTATGTACATACATCACAGGAGATTTATATAGTGTTTGTCATTTTTCAGAAATTAAGGAAAATTGCCCCCACTGTGTCATTTCCAACACATCTCAAATTCTGTATTGAGGATGCTTGGGATTGATGCCTTTTTTGACTTATCCAAAATCTTAAGATTTTCCCGATGATTATCGATATATGTCGGGATTTTTTTTCAGATAAAGATAGGTCTGCTCATTGCACAATAGTCTATCTTTTCAAACCTTTTTCTCAACACAACTTTATTTTCTATGAAGGTACACACCACCGCCGACAAACGCCGAGCTACGACTCCAGAGGCTGCTCAATATTCTGCAGAGCGCAACTCACATAGTTTTTCAATTAATTTCATCAAAATTATTATCAAAGGAAAAAGATTATTTATTCTAGCCATCACTGAATGGTTAATTGTGTAGTATATTTATCTGTCATATTGCTTACACAATGGATTTTCAGTTACAAACTGTTTATTTTTGTGGTTTAACAGCTTGTATGAAATCTATTCAAGGCTACATACAGAGAAATTGCATAATAAACGTCACTATTTCTAATTAGTCAGTTTGCACAGTTACACCAGTTTCATACACAAACCTGCAAACTCATCGACGTCACTTTGTTCATTCTTGAAGTACAAACATCTTAGTAACTTTGGACTGCCATCTGCTGCGCCGCATCAGCTCATCCTGTGTGTGTGTGTGTTTGATACCTGTGCATTCCTTGCTGAAGTAAATGTTATTTCACCTTGTTATGGTCTACCAAAGCTATTACGTCAGGCTACATTGAATGGAATGCAGCTGATAGTGAGTTGGAAAGCACTCAAATTAGGCTTCTATTTTAAATGTCACTAATGTTAATATATCGATGCCTCAAAGATATATTGACAATTTTATTCTAAATACAGACCAATATATATATATATATATATATATATATATATATATATATATAAAAGATATTTTCACACTTTTTGTATAATTTGACAAAATTACAGCTTGATTGGAAATGATGGCCAATAAAAATATATACAATTAAATGTAATCGGGTTTATTTAACAATCTCAAACATGTTTAATAACACTTATGTCATGAATGTGGCTATGGTGGGTCATGGTCATAGCGTCTCCAGCTGGCAACAATAGACGTTCAAGGGTATTCCAAAACTTGCCATAATTACACATTTATTTCATTTGCCACACACTTCAAAGTTGTTTACCATTATGTCTGAGCAGAAGGTAAGACATTTTGTCTTACTTGTTTACTCGACTAAATGCATGTGTCCGTCATGCATTGTTTTCCGAAAGCCACCGGGTTGAAATTGACCCATGGTGCTTGGGCCTGTCATCAATGCTTGCAGCTATATTTTGAATATTGAATAACAAAAAAATAACTACAATCATCTATAGCGGCCTTTACACAGCAAAGACAGCGTTGCATGCTGAATGTCATGACAGTATTCTTTATGTAGAACAAAAGCCTGTAACTTTGCTTTACCTAAATGTTTAACACTATTCTTTTACTGCCTTACAAGCACTGGTATTCCCTTCTGGAAATGCAGATCTAGTTCTGTATTGAAGAACTTATCAAATTGACTCAGTATGTATTGGTACTTGTAGGTTTCTCATCATTAAATGACTTTCTGCTAATAGAGAGGAGTAGTAGAATGCAGAACATAAATCCGGCTGGGCTGTAAGCAGAATAAGTGCTCTAGAGTTGCTTTCTGCACTGTCTGGCGTTTTGACCGGATTTCACAACATTAGCACTTGAGTATTTAATGAAAAGAATCATCAGAGACAAGTGTGTTGAAAGCTAGTATGTGCTACAAATGTGCAAATCAAAAGCATAGAGAATGTTTTCATCCAGCAGGCAAAATATGCATCGCTCTTAACAAGTGTGGCTTCTTGAATCTGTCTTTGTTAAAATCGTCTTGCTATTCCTACTCTCTTTTCTTTCTTCTTTCTAATGCAATGAACCCTGCCTTGAACCTTCTTTTTAATTGCCTGCTCCCCACAATTGCTGAGGAAAAATACACTTTTTCATTCCATAAATTAATTTTCAGGGAGAGCAACTGAATAGCAATTTAATTAGGCAGCTGGCATTGTGCAACCTTTCCGGCATTTTTTTCCTGAAAAGAATGCTGTTTAGAATAAATAATGATACACAAAATGAGAGGCTTTTAAAACACATCAATACAGCCGCTTGCTACGATAAGCCATACCACATTATGCTGAAATTGCAGCCAGGGAAATTAAGTTGGAATAAAAATAGCTCTTATTTTTGCCCCTAATGAGCATCTAGTTTCTCTCTCGCTCTCTGCTAGACTCCGGGGCCTGTATGTCCGTAGGAGCCTCTTGGCTCTTTTGTTTTGTCTTATTAATTTATTTAGCCATAAACCACTTTCAGCCTTATCTCCTTTACTTTTATTTTCCCTAAAATATTGTCTCTGTTTGTGCTGTTCCACCACACAATACTGGGTTGATTACCCGTTTTCCTCTTTTTGTTGAGTCAAGTCATGACTCCTTTGCTTTTGCCAAGAACTGCAGCCAGAAAGATTCTGCCTGATAAACGTGTGTGTGTGTGTATGTTTGTAACACTCAGGTCTCAGCTACAAGAAACCCCATAAGTTAAGAAAACCCTTTAGTTATAATTGTAAGACTACTGTCACTAAGGGATTTCTTAACTTAAGGGGTTTCTTGCAACGGGCTGCAGGTGATCTACAGTTGGCTTGATTCCCACTCCCGGTGCAGATAGTTTGTTGCTCTCCAAGCATGAGATGGATCGTATTATTGCTGACTGTGCAAAGTCTATAAACTGTACACAACATGCCCTGATGGATCCTGAACACTCAGTCTTCTTCATTCAGTGCTTAGGTTTGGTGTTAGTGGAGACAGTGTCGTATATTGTTTATATAAGAGATGCACCAATATGACATTTTTTTGCCGATATCAATTTTAACAAAGAACTATAGGACAATGCCGATATTTTGCCACCTATTTTGTCATCAGATCACTGTTTTGCTTTGGAATTATGCTTTAAAAATGTACAAAGAGGTATAAAAGCTTTTTTACTTTTCCAACACTAAATAATTTCCATTGAAAATTGATTGGGTCTGTTGAGCACAAGATCATCTATCATTTTTTAGAGCGCCAAAATGAAAGATAAATAGAAAACTAGGTTATATATATATATATATATAAATTATTTCTAAACTTATAAAAAAATTTGCACTTCTGTTTCAAAACAACAGAAATGTATGAACTGTATATGATAGAACATTACAAATTCCTACTATGCATATGTTTGGCAATTCCATGGAAAGCATGAAAAAATTTAAAAAGTTTTAACTAAAGGAACAAAACCCCCTTTACATTCTGTTATTATTGTGTTATAATGTATAATACCGGACCTTTAGAGGGTGCCACTTGCTCACATAGTGCTGACTAAAGCGCTGAATGCAGATCAGACCTATATTTTAAAACACAGCCGTTTAAGGTTTAGTAACCACACAAGGCCAAATTGTGATCAATTCAATCAATTATGCAGACTTAATGGGTATCATACCAATGCCTCAGAAGTCAAAGTCTGCTAGTTTTAAAGCATTTTGGATGGTTTCCCTCATCATGTAGCTCATAAGTGCCACTTTTACAACTGTCATGTCCATTAATGGCTGTTTTTCCACATTAACATGAGAACGAGACAGAAGAAAAAATAAGTAGTACATGTTCATAGGAGTGCCTACCCTTCTACATATTGTGGCTATTATTATTTCTGCACATTTTAATTGAGTTTTTACAAAGTGTGTTACTAATTAATTATAAATAAACCATTGGTTTTTCATATCAGCACTTTTATGCTTATATGCTAATGGTTTTAATTTGGTCAATAATTGACGATAAATTTCGGCAGCCAATACATCGGTGTAGTGTTTATAGTCAAACGTGTGTTTAGAGCCTTAGTGATCAACAGACCCATATGCATTACAGTTCTGATCATTAGCTTTTTGTTATACAGTAGGGCTGGGCAATGGCTACGAAACTTTATTTTAATATTTTTCTGCCAATCGACAATATTCAATATATTTCTCGATAATGATGTATTTACTCTACAATGGTTATATGTGATATGTTTTTGTTATCAGATAATTTAAACTAATCAGCTACTGTAGTCAAGTAGTTTCAAAATGTTTAATGCATGATGTAAAAATCTTGTAAAAAAATAATGAAGGCATATTTTCAAAGTTTTAAACTAAATGAACACAAGGAAGAATTTATATATATAAATCAATATTCGGTGTGACCACCTTTGCCTTTAAAACAGCACCAATTCTTCTAGGTACACCTGGACACAGTTTTTCTAGGTTGTTGGCAGATAGGATGTTCCAAGCTTCTTGGAGAATTCACCACAGTTCTTCTATCTATTTAGGCTGTCTCAATTGCTTCTGTCTCTTTATGTAATCTCAGACTGACACAATGTTCAGTGGGGGGGCTTTGTGGGGGACATGACATCTGTTGCAGGGCTCCCTGTTCTTCTATTCTATTTTATTCTATTTGCAAAAGTAATGTTTGTGAGTCTTACCATTTATATTTCCTATTGACACACTAAAGCTGAAGATATAAATAACCATCTTAAGACAAATGCTTTTGTGAAACATCTTATGTGCCTAAGACTTACTGTGTGTGTGTGTGTGTGTGTGTATATATATATATATATGTACACACACACACTACCGGACAAAAGTTTTGAAACACTTGATGAAATGTTTCTCATGATCTTAAAAATCTTTTGATCTGAAGGCATATGCTTAAATGTTTGAAATTAGTTTTGTAGACAAAAATATAATTGTGCCACCATATTAATTTATTTCATTATAAAACTAAAATTTAATAAAAAAGATAAATAAAAAAAAACGTTTTTGAAATGGATGACTTGGACCAAATAATAAAGAAAAGCAGCCAATAAGTACCCAACATAGATGGGAACTCCTTCAATACTGTTTAAAAAGCATCCCAGGGTGATACCTCAAGAAGTTGGTTGAGAAAATGTCAAGAGTACATGTCTGCAAATTCTAGGCAAAGGGTGACTACTTTGAAGATGCTAAAATATAACACAGTTTTGATTTATTTTGGATTTTGTTTAGTCACAACATAATTCCCAAAGTTCCATTTATGTTATTCCATAGTTTTAATGACTTTACTATTATTCTAAAATGTGAAAAAAAAATAAAAAAAATAAAATGAAGAATAAGTGTTTCAAAACTTTTGACCGGTAGTGTGTATATATAATATATATGCACATATATAAAATTATGCATAGTAGCCTAATAAAATAAATAAATAAAAAAAAAACATTATTTACTAAAACATTTTGTGAATGAACTTCCATCACTTATTTTTTGGATCCCAGTTAAATATTACATAATACTGAATTATTGTTGTGGAACCCAGTCAAGTTCATTATTATAATATAATACTGAATAATTATTACTATTATTTTAAGGATTATATTTCATTTATACAATAATAATAACATATTTATTTCACCTGGGGCTTTTATGTCGCTGGAACTTTGACAGTGCACTGCAGCGTAAGTGTGTATTTGACAGTTTACAGTGTTCCTCATTACAAATCTGGTGAGACGCTGTGATTTTCCTTTTCTGTGATACTGTGTCTTGTTTTTAGATTTGTAAAATAACTTGCGGTAACAAATGTTTGGAGTTGTGCGTTTTGCGTGAACCTTTTGCACATTGCTCTCACAATGCACCGCAGTGGACTGCTCTGAGCTCCTTGGTATCATCAGCTGTGCTCGTGCATACATTTCCTTTTGACGATCGCACACAATATATATTCATGTCATAAAGTCACAGCCTTTTGCGGTTTAATATTGACATGGATGACTCCGTTGCAATTCTAATTCGATTAATTGTGCAGCCCTGAAAGATTGTGAAATGAGTGAAATGATGCGCTCTTTAGAAAATGCAGTGGCCAAATAAAAGTCACATTCAAATTACCTATACTAATTAGAGTAATGTGAAAAAAATCTCATTCCTGTAAATGCAAAACAAATAATGATATATTGTTTAAATTGTAATTATACATCATGGTAGTATTTCCTCTTCTGCCTTTAATTTCTGCTGCTTTCAATACAACAATTATTGTATTACAGTAATGATAATCTAATGACAGTCATCTTTAATGAGATTTACAAGCGAACTATCTGGACACATTATGATAATGTGCATTTTAGGGGAAATTAGCTTAATTGTTATGAAAATGTCACAAAAAAAAAAAAACATTTTACTTATGCAATAATATCTTATTCTTCTCTTCCTTTTATTTTTGGGGTCAAATATTACTTGGATATGTTTGACAGATTTTGTTGGAATCACTCATTGATTCATAATTTATCAGTGTCTGATTTATCTAATGGAAAGCTTTCAATACACTATATACCTGATGCATCTCAAATCTGTTTAGGCTTTCTGAATTCTTATTTGGTTTAGGTTTTGCGTAATCAAATAATGTACATAATGCATGACACACCAACAACTTTTCTTGTTTCTCTTTCATCACCTGCTTTGCAAAAATAAATAAATAAATAAATTACAAATCGTATTTTCTTAATACTCAGTATTGTCTTGTTGTAAAAAATATCTAAACATACTTAAGAGATACATTTATTGATAAGTAAAATGACAAGATATAAAACGAGTCTTGTTTTCAGAGAAATCTAAGACAATTTAGTGATGTTTATGCTTTAAATAAAATTGTCTTACACAGTTGTCAAATAGTTTTTTTCTTGCTATGACTGAATTTCTCACGTCAAAGTGCTGCTCAAGTAAATGCATCTTAATGATGTTTAGTAGACAGACACAAAAAAATAGGTATACAGACACACATATGTACAGTATATACTGTATTGCTGTATTTCTCTCTTGTTATAGCCTGTCTTATGTTTTTGTGTCTACCTCAGCGACCCACAGTTTAGTTTAAGGTCAACAAGAAATCATAATTTACTCTCTACGTTTCTGGTCTTATTCATCTGTGCATGTTTTTCCAAAGGGGGTGGGGGGAAGAGAGAATGTTTGCTCCACCTCTGAAACAGTCATAAGGAGAGAAAACGCTTTGCATATAGTGTTTTGTTTTTGGCATCAGTTATTTTGGATGTTGTTGGGCCCATGCAGTTCATGGTAATATTAATACATGATTACTTTTATACAGTAAACCATTTTTGTACTGTTTTGGATTGCAACTTAATGACCAATGTAAAACCAGTTAAGAACCACTGCTTTAGAAAATGTAAGGGATAATGTACAGTCAGCCAGTCATTAATGAAATTCAAAATAAACCCCAACAGGGTGATCAGGCTTGTATTACCCTGAAGGGGTTCATTTTGTGATAATCACTGGCTGATTGCACATTAACCCACTTATTCTATGGCTACTTGACAAATAAATAAAAATGGACATGTATTATGGATTTGAGATTAGACTATTTTACTATGTTAAAAGAGTCTTCGGAGTGATGCAAGTGCCTTGGAAAACGTTCAATTATTCAAATTAGCGGTCATTATAGCTACAACATTTTCTGAATGTGAAAGTGATTTCACCAATCAGAATCAAATATTGCGGAGCAGTAATAAACTGTAGTATGCCAAATACATCTTGAAATCTTTATTTTTTTCCCTGCACAAATTTGCATTTGTGGGAAAGTTTATATTATTTACATCCATACTGTTTAAAGTCAATTCATTTCTGCTTAATGCATAGTGCTATACTGAACAGTATATTGCACAGTATGTGCCAGGATTATTGAATGGAGTCCATGTCTAAGAAAGCAACACTACAAATTATGTAGCTGTCTCGCTGTTATTGATAGGTCCTGTAACAAATAGTAAAACCTGATGAAGGTAGGAAAAAAAAAAAAACATGGCTAAAAGTTTAAAATATTGTAGGACATGTGTGTGAACCTGTTTGGAAGATAGCAAAATTATTGTTTACAGTATCAAAACTAAGAAATTCACCACCACTAATCTTTAGAGCCCAAACTAAACATTGCCCAACTTCACAAGCTTTCCATAAACCTTCTGCGTTGGTTCCGACTCGCTACGCTGGAGTGTTTTCAGCATAGGCATTAGGGCTGTGATGATCATATATCGATATATCACAATTAATTTTCACACAATATTGCATCAATATTTCATGTCCTTGTACCCAGCCTTAGTAGGCATGGTGTACAAACCTTGTATCTGTTGAAAAAGAAATGCTCCCAATGTCCAACAAATTGGCTAATGTATCCGACAGGCTGTTTACAGACCAGCTGCGCTATGATGAATAATATCATCCAAATATCAACCATAAACATCTACAAGGTTTGTCTCAAAACATGTGACAGAGGCTCAGATCCACAGAGCATGTGAAGTCTTGCAGAATTCACACACCTACACACACTCTTAAAACCCTAGCAATCAGTCTGCTTTTCCTATGAGTCCAGCTAGGTAAGGTAAGTGAAATCAGTGCATCCCATCTTGCGTGTTGATTCTGGGCCATGAGCCCCAGCCCCCTGGGGTTTACTGATAGCAACAACACAAGGTCGAACGGGAGGAGTGAAAGAGGATATCTCTAACCCAATCAAATGCTGAATCGAGCCCAAGCCAGCGCGTAACAGCTAGGCCAGGGCTGCCAGGTGTCTCTGGCTCAGTGGGTCTCTGGCTCACAATGATGTAGAGCTGTTCGCACTTGCAGTAATGCGCTGCTGGACGCAGTCTGCCTCGCTGTGCAACTGCAGCAGACATACCGGCCCCCATCTACAGACTCACAGCATATTGATAAATGCTGATGATGTTTACTGAAGCTTTAAAAATGTGCGCCTCTCCACAACAAGAACTGTTCGACCCAATGGTGGAAAAATCACCTATGCTGTAGGTGCCCCTATGGAATACTATTTCCAGTTGATTTTGGTAGTATTCTTCCATGCATTATGTTTGGGATTATACTACCCTCAACCATTTGGGCTATGCTAGAGGAAGGTATTTTGAATGATCACTAATGCATTAAGTCACCTTTTTATGGCAGTGTAGTTTGTCCCAACACTGGCACACTGGCTTACTTCATACTAAAACATACATACTTTACCACAGTATGTACCTTTTTGTACTTCAAAGGATACAAATTTGGATTCAAGCGGTGATCAAGGTTTCTTTTCATCTTCAGACCGACATTCTACATTTATATTTGGCAATTTATCAATGGTCTATTCTATTTCAGATAACGATAATAGTAAAAAAAAACAAAGGCCTGTGCCACAATCGATTGCACTACATGGCTAGTTGTTTGAAAATCCAGTTCTCTCAAACAGAAACATTATATCCCAATTTACTGTAATCTGGTGACTATAGCAGTTAAACCTTATTATTTCTTCCCATCAACCTCTAAAAAAGGACATTTAGACCCCTGATGTTGCTAAATGGAGCTTTAAGGTGCATCATGATCTTTAATTATAGGGGTCCTTGTTGTGGCACTCCTTTGGGTTGGAAATGTCATTAGACACCTGTTCCTACTTGATGTTCAAACAGCAGCACAGCAGCAGAGCTAAAAGGTGCATCCAGGCACATTTAATCCCCAATACTGCCTAGCATAAACCACTATCTTGTGCCTGAAGGTAAGGGTTTGTTTCATAGTAGAAGCTGATGTTTCTTTGTAATTTGTGAACCTGTTGTTCACTTTGAGAGAAAGCGAGAGCATATGTACCGTACTGAATGATGTATGTTTGATTTCACCTACATTCATCATAACCTAGTAATTCATTATAAAACTTCTACAGGAAATGGTCTGTCAGCTGTAACCGTCTTATTGACACAGCTTACAAGATGGTGAATAATTCAACGGCTTTGAATTCTTACAAGAGGGAAAAAAAATGTCTCCGCTAGAAATTTGTTTAAATAGTTTAAGATGTTTCAATGGGGCTTAACTTATGTTAGGCAGTTCTGTCACTCTAACGATAAAGTTTGCCTTGGTAAATATTTGAAGTGAGTCACCATTTAAAACCTTACTTTGAATATGAAGAGCTGGTTTTCAAACCCAGTGACATCACCAGTTGTCAGTGGGTGACATTGCTTTTATAAGGATAATTAAGCCTATCATAGATTTTGTAGTGGAATTAATGCAGTCATGCATGACTACTCTATGGTTAAGGTGATGATTTAAATGACACTTTTTTTTATTGTACGTATGGCATCCTTAACCTCCAACAAATGTTGTTCCAAGAAGAGACAGTTAGCTCTTTGTAAACAAAATTTATATCAGCGATGTCAACCCCATCTGAAAAGGAATAACAAGGTCATGTCTTTAAGCTTTAAGCCAAACCTTTTTAAGTATGTTTTCATGACAGCATATAAAATGTGCCTAAACTGAGATAAAAGTGAGAGTGGAAACATCTATTTTTTTCAAGTCATGGTACACCAGTACAGAAGTCAAGGCTACACTTTTGCCTTTAACTGTGGGAAGAATGGAAAAAGAATACGTTAGTGGAGCATGAACTCATGCAGATGGACTGAATCGAGACATGAAGTTATATGGAAATGGAGCACATTTGCTTGGAGCTTAGATATTTATGGATTTGCTCTGCAGACTCAAGACTATTGTATTACCAGACATTTTGATATGCATCATTACTCTGATAACGTAGTATTTTATTCCTGTTGACTGGAGAGGGCTTGGTGGTGTAAGCTTTCCTGTCGTTATAATGCAGGAGGCCTGGGGCGAAACTGCACTTAGGACATCAGAATATGCAGCCTGCTATAACATCATGTAGAATTAGATCCACTATTATCTTCAGTCTTATTTTCTGCCCAAGAGAGAATGCTGTTCAGCCTGGCGAAAAACACAACCAAGTAAGCTTCCTTAACATTTACCCCATTTCCTTTTCCACGCTTGGCGAGCCAATTTTGCACTGTTGCATTTTGCCACATGAAAGGAAAAGTCTTTCAGAAAATGGATGGTATTAGAATGGGAAAATAATATACAACCTTGATCAATTTTTCTAGGTAAACCGTGCCAATTCGCCCATGATTCGTCTCTCTCATGGATTGAAGCGGCATCATAAATCTCCCTGACTAAAGGATTTGGCGAGTGAAGGATTGAATGAACTGGGAAGGCAGCAGCTGAGATTTGATTTCTGCTCTGAGAGAGCCACTACATTCCCACATGCTATGTCTACAAGACAATGAGCGGTATCTGACTGAAAGTCTGCAGATAGAAACCATTAGTATGTGCCGGGAGTTGCCTCTCGTTAAACACAGAGAGCAAAGCTATCTGATTCTAGCTGGTGAGAAGAAATCCGACCAGGCAAAATAAAGTGCAAACTTTTCTCCTTTTCAATAGTATTCTTTTTCCTTTTTGATCTGGTCAGAAATATGATCCTTTTGGATGTGGGCAGGTTTACCTCTGATGCTCCAGTCATCTTCAATCGGTTCGTCTCTCCTTCAGACCTAAAGATATGCCTATGATGGCGTCTGCGCTCTCATCTAATCTCAACTCCTTGCCATGGAAGCCCTTCTTGAGGTAGCTTATTGTGCCCTTGGAGCCATGAAGGCTCAAAGCCTGAGATTTGTCATGCTTCCGAGGCAGCTGTGCCTGTCCGGTTGATGTTTTACAAGGCTGCCCGGTGCTCATTTTTTCCTTGTTATGATGGTCACTTGCAGAAAAGCTGCCATTTGTGAGAGGAGTTGAATTTTTAACAAGCCTCTGGATTATCGGCCGTCTCTGGCATCTCGCCTCTTTTCTTTCGAAGAAGCTTCACTCAAGGCCATGGATGCCCAGAAGACAGAGCATTGCCTTAAGACGGATTTATGCTTCAAAGGAAATCAAAGTCTGTCCTGTTTGTTGATCTGAATTATGTGGGATGATGAAAAATTGAGCTGGGAATCTCATCAAAAAATAGTTTGCCTTCATCCTAATGAAATGATGTTAGGTTTAATCCAGCCCACCAATGCTGAAATGTTTAACACTATTGTGATTTCTGAGAAGCTACAAGCCTGATGACTAGGCTTGGGATTGGAATAATCAAAATATTTTCCCAATTAATATCGATATATATATATATGGATTTTTTCAGAAATAAATAGGGTTGCTCGTTGCACGATAGTCTTTGTCTTTTCAGACATATTCCTCAACCCAACTTTGGTTAAGTGTGTACGGCAGGATAAATTAAAGGGGGTCGCACACCAGACACTTCTGGCAGACAACATGACACATTCTAAAATTCATAATTATTTTCTACAAAGGTACGCACACACGGCCAATGCTCAGCGTCCAAATTCTGCAATGCTGCAGAGTGCAACTCGCATGGTTTTTCATTAAATTTGACCCAAATCATTATCATAGGACTAGGGATGCCGCGATTATACGTTTTACTATTAACCACGATTAAAAATGTCACGGTTAATTTAGCTGTAGAATTATTTACACGTGGCAAAAATATTATATATAATGTATAAATATATAATATAAAAGAGTTTTTCGTAAGATTTTGTAAGCCTAAATGTGAAAACTCTTTGTGCCTGTTTGGGTACTGGAGCTGTTGCTATGGTTATGGACGGTGGCTACGGGGTTCTTTAATGGCCAGGTGTAGCAGACTGAATGTGAACTTTGAATTCATGTGAAACTGAAGCTTAAACACACAGTCAGCTGTTTGGCAGTATTTAAATGACTGACTGAAGATGAGGAATGTAAAAACAAGCAGACAGAAGTCCTAGAAAGGAACACATTCTACAAATGGGACAGGATGCTCCACTAGTCGTCCAACAACAAACTAGGAACTTTAAT
The DNA here is from genome assembly GCF_019703515.2 of Myxocyprinus asiaticus. Taxonomy (NCBI): domain Eukaryota; kingdom Metazoa; phylum Chordata; class Actinopteri; order Cypriniformes; family Catostomidae; genus Myxocyprinus; species Myxocyprinus asiaticus. The sequence goes on from NC_059359.1 coordinate 38,224,430, forward strand.
TTTTTTTTAGCTGTGGTGATTTTAGTGATGAATTAAAAGATGTCACTTCTTGTAATGTTTAAGCATCTTAAGCGTCTTAAATCATCCTCACTGTTTAAAGCATTGCTTCTGTACAAATTCACCGCATACTATGATACATTTCAATTTTAGTTATGATCGGACTTTAAATCCTGTTGTAAGCAATGTTCTCATTATTATGCATATTCCAAATTTATTTGTAAAGTGTTGTGGACCGTATTTTTATAGTCTGTTGCCGATTCTTTATGTTAGGGAGCCTGACAAAGGATTGCTTCAATAAACTGTTGCAGAAGAAAAAACTGTTGGATGCTGTGTACTACTTGTTGCACACCCACAATAATCTTTTATTTACACACTTTTGAAGCACTCTGGTTACACTGAAGCACATCATTGAGGTCGGGATGCGCATAAGCAGTGTCGTGCCATAGATTGGAGTGTCTCTTATTATATACCTCCTATTTATTTTTTGTGTATTTATCAGTTTTCTTATTGTAGGGCTGCACTTATCGTCCACATATACCCTAGAAATATGCTCACTAAGACGTTCATTTGTGATATATGCATTTTTCATAATAAGAAAATTTGCAAATAATGAGATATATCCATCTGCAGACCAGCAGTTTCAGAGCAGCAGCTCCAGAACCGCAGCCACAGAACGGAAGTGAGGGGCGGAGCATACGTTCTTAACAGATTCGCGCCACCTACGGTTTTGCAGCGTAATTTTCTTTTATTACATGCGAAATGTCATACTTTTAAATAAGGCCACTTTTCAGTTTGTGCAAGTTATAATGATACAGTAAGGTACAGTACAATAAGCATTTTAAAACATTAATCTTGTGTAATATTATTGTATAATGTTATTCGTAAAAAATAAAATAAAAATAAAAAACAGCAACATAATTTTAAAAGAAACAATCAAACTTTATACAACAAATAATTACATTTAAAATTCCTCAAATGAACAATTCACTCTTAGGCCTATTTTGTCATGACATTCCTGCAAAAATAACTCCATGTCATGCCTGAACACAAAATGAAATGTGAAGGGCTCTTTGGAAGCTTCTGATTGTTCCAGGAGATTGTTGAGGGCATTTCCTTGTCCTCTTCATCCATTGTAAGGAAAAGAGGCTCTTCCACTGGGCCCCTAAGCAGACGTCTGTTGGAATGGAGCCATTTCACAGCTTCTGTCATGTGTCGGATTACTGGGAGCTCCTTCATTAGAGAATGTTAAAGAAAAATGTAATTTTAATATTTATTATAAACGTAATATTTGCAAAGATATATATACACTGATATATATGTGTGTCTATATTTGAGACATACCTCACTGCTGCTAAGCGTAGCTTGTTCTCCACTTGGAAGGGCCTCTTGAAGGGTTTCTCTACTGTAACATACATTTCTTGGTTCATTTAGAATTGGTCGGAAGGGGGTGCAAATATAATGGTGGGCTGGAGGCAATGTCCAGTATCTACCTTTCAGAGAAAACCCCAAAGTTCTCCAGAAGATTAAGAGTCCACCATATCCATATGTTTGAAAAGTCGCACTGGAAGACAAAAATATAGAGAAATCTTGAAATATCAACTACTACAACATCATAAAGGTCAATTACTTGAACTGTAATTACTTACAGATGTAAAATCAAAGGATAATCCCAAAACAAGATGTAGAGCATACTGAAAAACAACAAAAGTCAAGAAGATTCTCTCTGTAAATGTCATAAATAGAAAATTGCTTCCTTGTTCCTTCTTTAACTACTACTTAAGAAGCACACCAATCATTGGTTTATTTATATCAAAACATAATTTGTTTCACCATCAATATGAAGACTCCACAGTCCACACCACCAATTTGTTGGGGGACATCCTAAAAAAAAAAAGAAGCATGAGGTTAAGTGTAAGGGTTTGACACTTGTCCCAACTTTAGCTTCTTTAACTTCAACTTCTTTGTAACAACCTTGTTTTTCAGTAGCATCCATGTGCCAGGATGTCATCTTACTGCAACAAAAATACACAAATAATAAAAAACAGATATCTTAATATGCAAAGTTACATTGTGCGGCACAAACAGTTTGAAGCTCTGAATCCATGCAAAATCACAGCAGTCACCAGTATTTGGGTCTTTCTTGTAACAACTGTCACAGCATGCAAAATCAGAACATCATGCAAGTAACCATTAAGCAAGATTCTTAAACTCTTGAATGGCACACTCTGAATGGCAAAGCTTGAACGCAATATTACGCAATATTAATATTTTTACACTGGTAAAATATTCTGCTATAATATATTGTGACTACATATATTAAACAAATAACTCAAGATATTCATTCCACCATGGACAACTGCCTTGTTGAAGTGACTTTGAAGATGACTTTTTAATTTGACCAGTTTGGCTGGCTTAAACACACTGGCCGAACAGAAAGGGCAGTGGTAATTGCTGCAACACTTGTTGCACTGTTGCAGCTGAGGTAATGCGTCACCTCTCTGAATCGTTATATGTCTCTACGAGAGATAAAAAAAAAAGCACCACACAATTATCTCAACTTTGACAAATGCGATTAAAAAAACTCAATGGTAAGGTAACTAACTCACAAACAATGCAAATAACGGAGGAAAGTGGAACAAACTATTTATATTCATAAATAATAAACGTCTTCAAAACTTCATCGCAAGGCCCATTTACAACACGCTATCCGAAAAGTATCCGAACAGTCTGCAGAATTTTTTTTCTGTACAATAAAGCATGACAACAAATTCAAGCTTCAATAACATGATAAAGCCATGCACAGATTCAGTATTTAGCAGATAAATGCTTAACTTAATATATGCGATAATTATTCACCACATAATGGCAAAAACATCACAAACAACTCACCGTGCTCTCCGCCATGCTTATCTCGTTGTCAATAACTCCGCCCCTCACTTCCGTTCTGTGGCTGCGGTTCTGGCGCTGCGATTCTGGCGCTGCTGTTCTGAAACTGCTGGTGCTGTGGGTCTGTAGCTGGATACTATTGTAAATAACCGTAAAACCGGTTAACCACAATTTTTTTTTCCCTTAGACGGTAATCTAACCATCAAAAACTCACACCGCGTCATCCCTACATAGGACAAAGATTATTTACTCTAGCCATAACTGGATGATAAATTGTGTATTTGTATCTTTCATAGAGCCTAGACAATGTATTTTCGGTTACAAGTATGTTGTTTTGTGGTTTGACAGCTTGAATGAATGACCTGTTCAAGGCTACATACAGATAAATTGCATAAAAAACGTCACCATTTCTAATCATTCAGTTTGCGCAGTTACACCAGTTTTATACACTAACCTGCAAACTCATCAGCATTACTTTGTTCGTTCTTGAAAAAGTACAAAGCCTTCGTTACTTTGGACTGTCATCTGCTGCGCCACATCAGCTCGTCCTTCCGTGTGTGTGTGTGTGTTTGTGTGTGTGTGTGTGTGTGTGTGTGTGTGTGTGTGTGTGTGTGTGTGTGTGTGTGTGTGAGACCTGTGCCTTTCCTACCCGAGACGGCTTCAGTGAATGCTGTATCACCCATTTGTGGTCTCCCAATGCTATTAAACCAGACTGTTAAACAGAAGGCCAGCTGAGTGAGTTGGAAAGCATGCAAATTAAGCTTTTAATTTAAATGTCGCTAATTTTAATAAATCGAAGCCTCAAACACATATTAAATAATGTGCCGATCAATTATCGAGATATCGATATTTTATGACATCCCTACTGATGACTCTACAAGCAAAAATTGACTCCATTTAAGTGTGCCTAGCCCTTTTCCTCTTGGATTGCACTACAAGTATGCTGCCCACATGTGCACCTGGGAAGCTCCTATGTCCGACGTCACACATTCAAGTCAGAAACAAAATACGAAAGAAGCCAAATTAAAATAAACACAAAATGAATGCCTGCAAAAGTTACTTTTTTCTGTTGTGCCAGTAAATATGCATAAGTGAATACACCTGCATCACATTTATGCAACATATATAGTTTATTAATGCATGGTGTCTAACAAATTAATTTGCAGAAAACAAACCACAAAGGGTGAGTAATTGAATTTACATTAGTTGGTTATAAGATCTGTCATAAATATCAAATGAATACTATTTAAAAAAAACCAAAAAAAAAACCACTGACATTAAAATAGTGCTAAGCCATGCTAAGGTCAAGCTACTCTGTCATCTACAGTATACCCACTATATCCTGAGGCGAATAAAGCTTATATTTCTATTATTTACTCTCTCTACTTTTCCAACCACCATAGTTAACTTATCCCTATTAGACCTTGCCCTGTTCTTTTCCAATCCAGGGAGGAAAAAAATAAATAAAATAAACTCTCAGTTCCCATAGCAAGCATTGTGTGTGGCTTTCCATGGACATAATTTTCTGTTTACATACAATGCAGGAACCCAGTGATGGCTATCACACCCATACAACAATCATCCTACTGTCTGTACAGTGTGGTGTGCTGTATTTGTCTGGGCAAAGACACAGTTGATAAGATTTCTAGCTGTGTTTGAGAAGTGATGCTGACAGGCTTTTGGTTTGTGGTTGTTAGAAGTAAATGTTATAAAGTTCATGTGGACTATTAGTTTTAGCAGTCGAAATTTCAGTCGCAGTTTTTCTTACTGTATCTAAACGGAGCGTATTTGCCACACAATCACACTGCCATTAGTGTGTTTCAGAACATTCCGTAATCCTTTTAAAGAGGACAGAGTAATCAAGCCATCTCACGCTAAAGTATTTTGACAGCTTGATCGATGACTCATTGGTCCAAATGTGCAATCTTGCCAGTCCAGCAGCACCTGATACGTTTCCCTTATAAAATAATTAATTTCAAACACGGCTCAGTGTCTTTGTCAAGGACGTGCAGTGTAAGATCTTGCTGTTCTAGGTGGAAATTGAATGGCACAGACTGTTTGACAAAGTTGCTGGAGGATCAGCAGTGGCGTGCGTCATCTGTGAATATTTCATGTCATTGCTTGTTTTGTTTTATCTGAGAGAAAAATAAAAGAGCTGTTTTTCAGCCCCTGTCAGTCTTGCATAATTCATTTGCATTCCAGAATTGTACACAGGCCTTCTGTCATCCAAGGAACAGCTTTCTCTCTTCAGGCAGCTGCTGTTCAATAATTTCATATGAACATAAACACATGCACACAGTATTTATTTTTTATTTTTTTTTGCTCTTTCGGTTGCACTCGGGCTGAAGGTTAAGTCAACTGCCTGCTTAAATGTTGTGAGGTTCCTTTCATTGTACTACATCACATTGAAGTTTCATTCTTTGTATTCATTAATTACCAGTACACTCACTGGCCACTTAATTAGGTACACCCATACACCTACTTATTCATTCAATTATCTAATCAGCCAATCATGTGGCACCAGTGCAATGCATAAAATCATGCAGATACGGGTCAGGAGCTTCAGTTAGTTTTCACATCAACCATGAGAATGAGGAAAAAATTTGATCTCATTGATTTCGACCATGGCATGATTGTTGGTGCCAGACGGGCTGGTTTGAGTATTTTGAGTGTGCCAAAAAAATAAAAATAAAACATCCAGTGAGCGGCAGTTCTGCGGACGGAACCGCCTTTTTGATGAGAGAGGTCAACAGAGAATGGCCAGACTGGGTCGAACTGACAGAAAGGCTACAGTAACTCAGATTACCACTCTGTACAATTGCAGTGAGCAGAATAGCATCTCAGAAAGAACAACATGTCGAACCTTGAGGAGGATGAGCTACAACAGCAGAAGAATATGTAGGGCACTTTATTAGAATCGTAGTGTTCCTAATAAAGTGCTCAGTGAGTGTATCTTTAATTTTATATTTGTTTACAGTCAACATTAAATCAAAATTGAACATATGCAATTTTGCATTCTTAAAACTTGAACTGTGGACATTATTCCAAAGGATAAACTAGAAAAATTTTCTCAGTTTTTCATCGAAATGTAATAACTTGCTCTCCCATAGAAACCAGAATGTAATCACGTTCACTTCGAGACACAGGCTGTTCCTCAAAGATAAGAACGCAAGGAACAGACTTACATTCTTGTGAAGACCGGGCTTGCTAGCTACCTAGAAACAACAAACTTGGAAGGACAATAGGATGTAGAAGTTTTGAGATGTGCTGCGACTTGTAATTTTAACAACCTCAGATCAGTTTTTTTCTTCAACATTGAATGATGACATCAGATGTGTCCATAAGAAAGTGAGAATGCATAAGAACGCACATTGAGAAACAGCACAGGTCTAGTGGAAGCCAGGACGTAATCACATTCTCAAACAAAATTATGATTTGGAGGTTGCTTTTCGCTCAAACTACATTTTCACAATTTTTTCATCTTAGGTTTAGGGTTGGGGTTTGAGTTAAGGGATATGGTTAGTAAAATATGCATTCCTGTTAACTGTGTAACATAATTTACAAACTTGCTTTGCCACCCTTTGGACATTTGACCTGGAAACTGGGCAACAACACTTCCAGCTTCAAATACTGGGGCAGTGGTTCAAATTTCAGTAAGTACAGACTAACTTCAGCAGCAGAACTTTCGACTTCCTGTCCTCAAGTTCACATCCAATAGGTGCTGCAGGGTCTCAGTTTGGGAGTAATTCTTCAAAATTGACTGCAAGCTGTTATAAACACCCACTTTTCACAATCTATTCAAGCTCAATTGGATAAAATGAAGTACCACCCACCCATTTTTTCTATTTTGATATCTTGTTTCACTCAAATGCATCATATTATGGTATAAAACGGGTTGTGCATGTCATTGACTTAAATTGTTCTTTATCCTACATGGAAAAGCAAAACAAGAGCAGTTACATTCTTGGAATCCTCCATCTCTGCAGTTCTTCAACAACATCAGCTAGACTGTTATGTCTATCCAGACACTCTTGCTTTGTCTCAAGGTATTAGTCATTGAGCTTGTAATGTAACTGCAAATATAAACAGTATCCATAATTTAGACCTCAACATAGTTCCTCACCATGGAGAGGCCTCGGGTACGGCTACATTTTTGTTTTTTAGACACTTGAGCAAATAAAGAAGCCATTTTATGGACACCACTAGAACCTCTTCCCATAATGACGGCTCATTGTGTCTAGCAGCGCTAATGCAGGACTAGTCTTGTCTGCTGAGCACACAAGCTTCTTGACACACCAAGACATAATGCGCTTCGGCCTTGGCTGCAGTGACAATGCGAATCAGCTGCCACCATCTGAGCTGTTGCCGTAACACCTAAGGGGACAGGCCTATCGCAGCAAGCCTAAGCAAGCGATGGGGGTCGTGATGGTTGAGGCCTTTGATGTTGTAACCAAGCTCTAGATATACTGTGAGCGTTAGCGCACTCCAGTGACCCGTACTGGAGCAGATGTCCAGAGAGATCAGGTGAAGATTTCCTGAACCCCGTTCAATTCTGCAGGGCTCCAGCGCTTGGCACATCATTACAGATCTACTTGTAAGAGAAGCTGACATGCCATGTTGTCAAGTCTGCAGCATACATGCGTGCACATACATCTGCCTTGATCATTTGTAATGCACATACTCTTACAAACATGCAAATACACACACATCCTGGAGACACTGCTCTTCGTATGGGTTAATCACAGTGGCTATGATGATTCTTTTGTGAGTATATGGAACATGATGTATGTGGTCATATCGGATCATGGCACAAGTGTATCTGTGCAACTCACTGTATTGGAAATCATTCATCCAGACATTTGTCTCCACGAATAAGGCAAAGCTCAATGGTGTGGCCAAGAACACCATCTTCCCTATAGATCTTCTATGAAATTTCCATGTATTTTGGAGAACCCTTCATGTTCTTTTAATCTAAATCAAAGTTGGGGATATTTTTGTGTGTGTGTAGTTCATATATTGTGTCCTGTAAAAGCAATGTTACTGTTACTTTGTTACAAAAAATAATGACATAACTGAACTTTATCAACATTAAACGGATAGTTCACCCAAAAATGAAAATTCACTAATTTACTCACCTTTATGCCATCCCAGATGTGTATGACTTTCTTCTGCCGAACACAACACACACACACACACACACACACACACACACACAAAAAAGATTTTTAGAAGAATATCTCAGTCATAAGTCATAAACATCTGGGATGGCATGAGGGTGAGGAAAGATGAGATCATTTAAATTTTTTAAATGAACTATCCCTTTAAGATTGAATGTGTAAAATTTGTATGAATGTATAAGGGGAAGTGTATATTATAGATTATGTAACTGTCACCATTTTTAATCACCTTTTGTCTTCAATAGTTCCTTTTAAAAGGTACTGCGTTTTGACAATTTTTAAAAAAAGAACATAGTAGCCTCTCAATTAATATGAGGTCATAAAAGCAGCATACTTTTTTTTTTTTTTTAAATAAAATAAAAAATAAACAACAATAGCAAAATGCTATTTGAAATAATTTTAGAGGAAGTATAGAATATCAAACTGCAGGGCACGTCAATTTCCCAAAAGTATTTCATGTCAACTACCTACATGTCTTTAAACATTGCTATGTATATTTATATGTTGTACTTTCAAAAGCTTTTTAGCTTGTGAAACTTTCTTTTAGGCATTTGTAGTGTTTGCTGTAAGATGGTATAGTTTGTTGCTTTCTTAAAGTTTCTGAACCTTTGCAGTAATTATGAGGACACAGTTCATCTGTAGTTCGAGTTGACTTCCACAGACGAGAGAGAATAAATCTGGCTGCTGTGCTGTATGTTGTGGTTATAACTTGCAGCCGCTAGGGATAGAACGAGTAAATAATTATTTGTAAAGGGAATTAAGCTCTTCATTTTGAATACATTTAGAGTTCCTCTTATTATAAATTCATGAATATATTGGTATGTGTCATTTTGGGATACATTGGCCTTTATACGAGTTAGCAAACATGTTCAGCCAATGCCGTCTGTGTCATTCTACAGGTATTATAGGAATATTAAAGAAGCTTTATTTGGTTGTATATCTTATAAGAAACTGGGAAGTAAATTTTTTTTGTAATTAACATTTTTTATTAAATCATATGATAACAAGGAAATGCAAAACATATATATAAATCAACATTTAAACCCCCCAAACCCCCCCCCCAAAAAAAAAATACAACCCTGTGGTCAAACATAAGTAAATATATAGAAATAAAAAGCCCTCCAAAAACTCCAAATACATGCCCCATTTCCGGATAAACATATCCAAGCCACCCTGTCTTCCCGATTACACCTCCTCATAAGCTGCCACCCTCCCCACCTCCGTGCACCACTCCGGATATGGGGGCGCACCAGCTGACCTCCAACCCCTCAAAATAACCTGCCTGGTGATCATCACACAGGTCAGAACCCAGTTCTCTATATGGCCATCCCCCACATCGATGACCGCCCCATCGCCCAGAACACAAAGTCTGGGGCAAAACGAAACCCGAGTGCCCACCATGTCGCACACAAAATTCTGAACCTTCGACCAGAATTTCTGTATCTCGACACACCACCAAAAAACATGGGCCATGTCTCCATCCTCCGATTGGCATCTCCAGCAGGTGGGTGTGTCTTTAAGACAAGCCTATACAGTCTAGAGGGGGTCCAATAAAATCTATGCAAAATTTTGAATTGTATAAGACGCACCCTTGCATCTCTAGATGCAGACATAACATTTTTAAGAATCTTAGCCCACGATACTTCCTCCAATGCCAAGTTGAAATCTTTCTCCCATACTCTCGAGAGAAGTTAAGGCTCTGTCCCCCAGACTCTGAATTAACAGGGAGTAGTACACTGATGCCTCATGACCTTTTCCAAAAACCACAATCACCTCTCCCAAAGCATCTGCCTCCTTAGGGGGTATGTGCTATTCCCAAAAATAGTACAAAGCAGGTGGCACAGTTGTAAATACCTATAAAACTGAGGTGTGGGGATCCCGAAATGTTGGACCAAGTTTCAAACGATCTCAACACTCCACTTTCATATAGGTCACCGAGTGTAGCAACACCCCTCACAATCCATTCTGGCAAACAAGAAGGGGACTTGCCAATACACAATCTTGGGTTCTGCCATATGCTCGAGGCAACATTTAAATAAGTGTCCGATTTAAACAATCTGGACACTTTAGTCCATACCGAGTGTAAATGCGATATAACTGTTAACTGTCTAAATAATCTAACGATTATTTTTCCGATTAGTCGATTAATCTAACGACTAATTTGCCGATTATTCTAAAGATTTTTTTGTATAATTATTACTTGATTAATATAACAATTAATTAACCCAAAATAAATATAAAAAACTTGTCTCATTAATATTTCAATATTTTATTAAATCATCTTCTCTTAAACACAAACAAATGTACAAGAAACAAAGTGTGCACTGCAGGACATTATTCTGCAACAAAAAACAGTGTTAATATGAATAAAAAAGACACTCTATTAGCATAACATAAATATATATATAAATAAATAAACATTTCCAACATTCTTTTGAATGTCCATGTACTAAAATAAAATATATGTGCGCACACACAATGAAGTATTAGACCAGATGCACATCATAATACAACTAAAGCCGAATCTCGGACATTTTCGCAAATTTAGAAATCCTGGCCGGACGCTTTTTTAAGGTACGAAAAAGAGGACATGTCCGGGAAAAGAGGACATATGGTCACCCTATGTTAGCAGCAGTGCAGAAATTACTTTTAACATGGGGCTAAAGTGACTGCTACTAACAGAAATACGTGTTGTAATACTAATATGTCATGCTTGGGTGGGGACAAAAGTAAACAGGACTTACGGTGCTGCTTTGCTGCCGTTTTGACAAAGTGCTCTGGGATGCTTTCGCTTCAAGTGTTCGTTCATGGCGGTTGTACTGCTGTGATAAGCCATTTCCAATTTGCATAGCTTACACAGCACCACATTGTTGGGTCTCTGGCTAAAATACTCCCATGCTTTAGATGACCGTAGACAAGTTTTTTTTTTGCTGCAGCTTGTTCTTCGGGGGAATCCATACTTAAACCGGGCGCTGCCATTCTAATTACTCCATTGCGATGTGCCGACGCATGTTATGCAAATCCACATATTTCTGTGAGAGAGGGGGACATCTATAGGGAGAGACTGTAGCAGGTAGTTGAACTTTGGAATACAATTCATTTTAATAACATTAACCTTCCCAATCATCGATAAATGTAATGAAGCCCACCTGTCCACATCGTTCGAAAACCTTTTTATTAAAGGGTCAAAATTAACTCTAACTATATCACACAAATTTGTTGGGAATAAAATCCTCAAATACTTAATGCCCTGTTTGGGCCACTGGAAGGCACCCGGCTGGAAAGCCGTTACTGGGCAGTATGCTGTCAGAGCCAAAGCTTCGGATTTAGACCAATTGACTTTGTATGCTGAGAACTTGGAAAAGGAATGAATAATTCTGTGGAGGCAAGGCATAGATCTAGTAGGTTTAGAGACAAATAATAAAATATCATCTGTGTAAAGCAGAAGCTTATGTGCCACACCTCCCGCAACCACCCCTGGAAAATCTTCCTCCTTTCTTATCGTGGCTGCTAATGGTTCTAGGGCAAGACAGAACAATAATGGGGAAAGAGGACAACCCTGCCAAGTGCCCCTATTCAGAGTAAAATAATCTGAAATTAATCCATTTGTTTGTACTGCTGCTACAGGGTGTCTATAAAGTAACTTAATCCAACCAATAAATGTACTCCTGAACCCATACATTTCCAAAATCTTAAAAAGATAATCCCATTCTACCATATCAATCGCCTTTTCAGGGTCAACCGGAGTCTGATCATTCGCTACTGACCACATAATATTGATGAGATGCCTAATGTTATCTGAAGAGCTGCGGCCCCGAATAAACCCCACCTGATCTATATGTATAAGAGATGTCAACTTAATCGATTAGCCAAAATTTTGGACAACATTTTTACATCTAGTTGGATCAGGGAAATTGGACGGTAACTTTTACACTCACTAGGATCTTTGTCCTTTTTAAGAATCAGACTGATCTGGGCTTGTGTCATGGTTGGAGGAAGCTTTCCATTCTTTAATGATTCAGTATAAACTAATAAGAAAAGTGGAGCCAGTTCTGTTGCATAGGATCTAAAAAATTCAGTGGCAAAACCATCTGGCTCCGGAGCCTTGCCAGTAGGTAGGGACTTAATTACCTTGTCAAGCTCCTCCAAGATTATCTCAGAATCAAGAGAGTTTTTTTGCTCAGTCTTCAGTTTAGGAAGATCTAATGGTTCCACAACGTTTCTAATATCATCATCAGTAGACGAAGACGTGGAACTATAAATATCAAGATTTACTCTTTAAACTCTTTAAAGGCATTATTAATATCAATGGCTGAGGTAAAAATTTCACCACCAGCAGATTTCACTGAGGGAATGGTAGAAAGAGACTCTCTCTGCTTTATATATCTAGCCAAAAGCTTCCCTGCTTTGTCCCCCGACTCAAAGTATGACTGTCTTGCCCTGAATAACCAAAACTCCACTTTCCGCGACAAAATAGAATTATATCTATATTTCATTCAGGTCAATTCTCTGAGGCCATCAGATGACATTCGGCTTCAGCTCTGCCTTGGCACTTTTAATATTTCCTTCCAACTCCTCAAGTTCTCGTGCTTTGGATTTTTTGGTGAATGAGGCATACTGTATGAACTTAGAACCGCCTTAAGTGCCTCCCAAGCCACGCCCATAGAGGATACTGAGGACCAGTTGGTCTCCATATAAACATTGATTTCAGTCTTTAACATTTGTTGGAAATCAGGATTTTGCAAAAGGGATACATTAAGGCGCCAACTATATGATTTCTTTTTCTCTATGTGGCAACACTTCTAAACTCACCAGGGCATGATCTGAGACTAAAATGTTTCCAATTGAGCAATCAACAACAGATGAAATGAGGGATTTGGATATCAAAAAAAAAAAAAAAAAAAAAAAATCTATTCTAGAATAAATCTTATGGACTGAAAATGTATAGTTCCTACCAGATGGGTTCAAAAGTCTCCAAATATCTGTAAGACCAAGATTTTTATACATCCTATGAAGCATCAATGTTGATCTAGGGGGCTTGCACACATTTGCTTCACTATGATGAAGGACTGAATCCATCAAAAGATTAAATTCTCCCAGTATTATATCATGAAGGGTGTCAGTGGCTTGCAACATCCCTTCATGATCAATAAAAAAGCCCTGATCATCAGCTTTAGGTGCGTAAATATTAGCCAAAATCAACCTTTGCCCCTGAATTTCTGCTAAAACAATAATGACTCTTCCTAATTTGTCTTTAAACTGTTTGAGACTGATTTACATTGAATTGTAAATGTTTACTTACCAATATAATGACTCCCTTGCTCTTACTTGAGCCAGCACTAAAGAACACATGTCCACCCCATATCTTCCCAAATTTTTCAGCTTCCTGCGAGGAAAGATGCGTTTCTTGAAGAAACACTATATCATATTTCTTCCGTTTAAGAAAAGAAATAACCTTCCTTCTTTTTATGGGGTGCCCCAACCCATTCACATTCCATGTGGAGAGAGAGTACACTCATATTAACATTTGACATTTTGATATAATAGAAAAAATATATTGTGTGCCAAAAACTAAATTATGAAGACCACATTTCAACATTAATGCAACAATAAAACCCCGAACTTCCCCCCGAATAAAACAAACAGAAAAAAGAAAAACGTGCACATTAACCCATGCGCACGAAAGTGCCAACCGGCGTCAATCCCTCTAAACTCAAAGAGTCCATGTACGCCTACGAGAGCCCCCGCGACAACTTTGCCATCGGATTGCTCAATTTTGCCTAACGAATTGTAAGGCAAAATTACATAACATCAAACCCCAGCCAATAGGCAGAATAAACAAAAAGAATGTGTAGACTCACTCACAGAACTGTCTCGAAGGCGTGTTCCTTCACAAAACAAATTCCAGTCAATATAAAGCCGTTTATTTTCCTCGGACAGACAAACAAATCTTCGGTGAGCCAGCTGATGAGTGCAGCAGATGACGAAATCATTCCAATGTCCCACGAAAAATCATACTCCAGCCAAAAGGAGGCATAAGCACAAGGAACTGACAGATTCATCTATAACTGTCCCGAAGTAGTTTTATTTAACAAAACAAGCTCCAACCGCTAGGCGGAACCAGCACAAAAGGAAACGAAACACTCATCCCGGTTCCTCCGGTGGTCAAGTTTCAATTCACTCGGAGGCCGCATAAAAGTATATCCCATGATTTATACAGTCTGCCAACTTTATAAAAGACATCCTTTGTGTGGGCATGTAGATATTTGCGGTCATCTGTAGTGTCTATTCTCAATCTGCCTGGGAACTTCATCGATGGAAGATCACTTTTACAATGCAAAAGTTTCTTTAAGGAAAAGTGTTAATCCACAAAACAAAAAAAAACAATCTCCTGCCGCTTGGCGGAGTCAACGCAAAAAGAAACAAAAATGGCGCCCAGCTTCCTCCGAAAGCCAGAGTATGTACAGTGAGTCAATCCACTCACAAGAAAAACACCCAATGGTTACTCACCCATTGTTTCTATAAAAGACATTGCCTGATTGGGACATGTAAATACTTCGCTGCTGGCCTTGGTGTTTATTTTCAATTTGGCCGGAAATATCAGAGCAAAAGTGATCTTCCGCTGATTTAAGAGTTTCTTGCATTCCTTGAACCGATCGCATTTCTCTCTTGTCGAGTTCGCAAAGTCCGGAAACAAGAAAATATTGTGACTCTTCCAAGAGAGCTTTCCTTTGCTCCTCTCGTGGCGCAACACGAGATCTTTATCGGATGATCTCAAAAATCTGGCCATAATCGATCGGGGCCTGTCTCCCTCAGCAGATCTGCGAGCCGCGACTCTGTGAGCTCGCTCGACCTCCAGTTTATGACCTGTTATGTCGAGCAGACTCGGGAAGAGCTCGTCTAGGAATTTCACCATATCTCTGCCCTCCTCATGCTCAGGAATTCCAAAAATTCGAATGTTATTCCTGCAGCTTCTATTCTCAAGAACTTCGAGCTTTTCAAGGAGATGTTCCAAATCAGCTTTGGTCGTGGGCGGATTAGCGGAAAATTCCCTTTCCAATGATTCCAAATGATCGATTCTTCTCTTAACATCTGTCACTCTTGTGACTAACTCAGAGAATTTTTTTTCCATCACCGTAATCGATCGACATATTACAGCGAGATCCTCCAAGTCCGCAAGTACCTTCCTCAACATCACCGACATGTTGGACAGTTGACACTGGATTCCTTCTCCCGCCATGCCATCCAAATCGAGTCCCTGGTCCACAGGCCTGTCTGGGCTTTCATCCTGAATCTGTAAGTGTCTTTTAATGTCTCCAGAGCCCGAGGATTTTGACTTCTTTGCCATGTTTACCTCAAACAGCAAATGTGTAACTGGGTGTATCGAATTTCA
Organism: Myxocyprinus asiaticus; assembly: GCF_019703515.2. Classification (NCBI taxonomy): domain Eukaryota; kingdom Metazoa; phylum Chordata; class Actinopteri; order Cypriniformes; family Catostomidae; genus Myxocyprinus; species Myxocyprinus asiaticus. The sequence continues at coordinate 38,239,886 of NC_059359.1, forward strand.
CCAGATTATATAATGAAAATAATTTAAAAAATTAGCAACGTGCGCAGAGCTGTCTCTCACACGTCTGCCCTTCGCATGGCGTCACGCGGGACCCAACTGGGAAGTACATCGATGACAGTTTATTTTTTAAAGTCTTTACACATATGGAAACAATAAGGTGAAGCTAGCTTGGTTAATTTCTCACTTATCAAATTTATCGGTCTTGTGTTGCAATGGATGGTCTGTTCCATTAGCGAAATTTAGAGGGGTTAATTTGAGTAAATTAATTGATTGTTGTGATATGGGGACACAATTCAGAGTTGAGAGTAAATTATATGTTATTGGATATATGTATATACACCCATCAGCCACAACATTAAAACCACCTGCCTAATATTGTGTAGGTCCCCCTCGTGCTGCCAAAACACACTGTTGTTTGTGAAAATCCCATGAGATCAGCAGTTACAGAAATACTCAAACCAGCCAGTCTGGCACCAACAATCATCCATGCGATTATCTAATCAGCCAATCGTGTGGTAGCAGTGCTGATGGTTGACATGAACATCAACTGCAGATACTGGTTCAGTAGCTTCATGATTATATGCATTGCACATGCAACCATCACGAATGGCTGATTAGATAATCGCATGGATGATTGTTGGTGCTCAGACTGGCTGTTTTGAGTATTTCTGTAACTGCTGATCTCCAGGGATTTTGACACACAACAGTCTCTAGAATTTACTCCGAATGGTGCCAAAAAAAAAAAAAAACTTCCAGTGAGGGGCAGTTCTGTGGATGGAAACACCTTGTTGATGAGAGAGGTCAACATATAATGGCCAGGCTGGTTCGAATGGACAAAGTCTACGGTAACTCAGATAACCACTCTGTAAAAATTGTGGTGAGAAGAATAGCATCTCAGAATGCTATTCTGAGATTCAGGTTGGCACTGTTTTGGCAGCATGAGGGGGACCTACACAGGCAGGTGTACTATTAGGCAGGTGGTTTTAATGTTGTGGCTGATCAGCGTGTATACATATAATTTATTTACTTGTGAGATAAGATAAGTCTCACTTTCTTTCTGGATGTTGGTTTAGACCATTTAAAGTAATTGGGTGAGAACCTATAATAGGGTTATTTCGATATATATATATATATATATATATATATATATATATATATATATATATATAAATCTATTTTTCAAAGTATGTGTGGTGACCTCACTTGAGTCACCTCACCCCTCACGTCTGAAGAATCTGCCTATACCGAGTCTTCCAAAACTCTTCTGACACACTACTTCTTCACGTTACCTTTTCTTTCTAAAGTTATATTCAATTTTACAACTTCGTTGTCAAGACGACATAACACTGCAAACCCAAAAACCCTAAAATGACAGTTAAAACCATGATTTTACAGCTTTAACCCAGACAGTTAGTATATTTTTTTAAATTTTTTTATTCAAACACTGACCGACCCGCAAGATATAAGATTTTGGGTCGTATATCTGGAACCGATATTTGAGATTGACAGCTGTCAATGAATGCTCCGAGAAAATGGAACGTATAAAAGCCATAGCGGTAATGTAAAATGTATATAATAAGCAATTGCCAACAAGATGGAAATGGGATTTAATATATTTACCCTAGGACCATTTTATTAGAACAGCTGTTCTATTGCGAACAATACACGTCTAGAATTTGTATTATATTGCAATATTTTACTATATAATGCCATTGCTATATTAATCACTGCATTACAGAAAGCAAAATTTGTATTGTTGGATTGTATTGTTTCATTAAAGCTATAGTGTAATTCAATCTACAGTATAACAGCATCTACAGTGTCACTACAGCTAAATAAATTTTTTACATGAGCTGTGAGCTCGCAGTCTGAATTCAGTGTAATGACACTAAAGGGCAGGGTACCACAGCATAAAACAAAAGGCAATACGTCTTTCTTTTGCATTGTCTTTGCCAGATGCATGCAAAAACAAAGCACAACTAGTTGTTGATTCTCAAACAAATGACTAGAATATAAGATGGTTCTTTTAATGAATCATTCATTATCCATCATAGCGGTTACTGAATTAACAACTTGCATACTAAACTGCAATTCATCATAACTTACTTTCATATCCACTTTGAAATTATCCTAGATCTGTTGCCATGCTTTGTGTACTGTACTTAATTCTCTATGGACCACATTGTGAAATCAGTATAATTACTGACTGATTGTTCACTAGGTTTTGGATCAAGGCCTTTTTCACACATCAATAATCAGAAGATTTTCCCAATGATTATCAATATGTATCAGGATTTTTTCAGATATAAATTGGGCTGCTTTTCAAACATATGTCTCAACACAACTTTGGTGAAGTGTGAGCAGAAGGGTAAATTAAAGGGTGTCGCACACCGGATGTGTTCTAAAATTTGAAACAATTGTTTTCTCCAAAGGTACACACACACCACCAACGCTCCGCGTCTAAATTCCGCAGTGCTACGGAGCTCATCTTGAATAGTTTATTAAATTCGACCCAAATCATTATCAAAAGACAAATATTATTTACTCATGCCATCGTTGGATGATGTATTGTGTATATGTATCTTTCATATAGCACAATGCATTTTCAGTTGCAAGTATGCAGTTTTGTAAAGACCTATTCAAGGCTACATACAGATTAATTGCATAATAAACATCGCCATTTCGCCATCGCCTGAGCCAAAAAAATAGTTTGCTCAGTTACGCCATACACTAACCGGCAAACTCAAAGTCACTTTGTTCATTCCTGAGGTACAAAACACTTGGTAACTTTGGACTGCTATCTGCTGCCCCACATCAGCTTGTCCTGTGTGTTGTGATACCTGTGCCTTGCAACTGGCTCCAGTGAATGTTATATCACCCTCTTGTTTTCTCCCAATGCTATTATGCATTTAGGCCAACTGAGTGAGTTGGAAAGCATGCAAATTAGGATTCTGATTTAAATGTTGGCTAATTTTATTATATCAAATAGAGGTACACCGATATATCAGTTTCACCAATAATTTGTGCCAACAGCTGCTTTTTAGAACAATTGGTTATCGGCAAAAATCTATGGCAATAGTTGCCTATAGTAACCTTTTTTTGTGTGTTTTTTGTTTCAGGCTGTTTGAGATGTGTTTAGTGTTAAAAGTCCCACGTTTTGGGGGCCTGTGTAGCTCAGCAAGCAAAGACACTACCACCCCTTTAATCGCGAGTTCGAATCCAGGGCCTGCTGAGTGACTCCAGACAGTTTTCCAAAGCAACTAATTGGCCCGGTTGCAAGGGAAGGGTAGTGTTACATGGATTACCTTCCTCGTGGTCACTATAAGGCGGTTCTCATTCTTGGTGGGGTGCAAGTTGAGTTGTGCATGGATGCCTCGATGAATAGCATGAGCCTACATACACGCTAGGTCTCTGCGGTAACGCGCTCAGCAAGCCACGTGATAAGATGTGCGGGCTATCTCAGAAGTGTAGGCAACTGAGATTCCTCTTCCTCCACCTGGATCTAGCCAAATCACTGCACCACCATGAGGAATCAGAGCGCATTGGGAATTGGGCATGCCGATTTGAGGAGACAAGGGGAGAAATGGGTTTAGTAGGGGTAGGGGCAACTCCCCCTACTGCAAAAGAAAACAGAATTCTGTTGGAATTTAGGCTACAAAAGAGAAAGCACATTCCTTCAGTCTTGTTACGAGTCATGGTAAACTCACAATCAGGATTAGTCCTCTAGGCTCTTGACCTTTGTGTGGCTTCTCTTAAAGGTTGAGGCCAGTTGGCGATTGCTCTTCTGCAATTAAAGCTGAGCAGTGCAAGAAAACATACTGCAGAGCCCTGCTTTCCATCTTGACTTCCCCAGCAGGCCCAATTGGCATGAATGAACTTGGCCAACACAGGTCCAACTTATGTAAATGAGGTTATGTTTGTAAAGGGACGGCTCACTTCCTAGTCTCCAGCTCTTACCATTTGCTGCCCTCCTGTTGCACTAAATTAGGACAGGTTGAATGTGCGTTGATATATTTGGATTGGATATGGTCTAGTAGAATAATATTTAAAGACTCCACAGGATCAGAAATTTTAACAGAGTTTTAACAGATGCACAGAATACAGGTTCACATTTTAAAATGTATGGTCTTTTTTTCTGGAAAACAGATATAATAACGGAAGCCAGAAACTTTGATGCATCTTGCACTACACAGAGTTATATCCAATCAAATGCTCTCTAAAATGAGAATGTCCCTCTTCCTAATACCATCTGCAACCGACTAGCAGGGAGCAAATTCTTCTTACAGTCAATGACTGTGATATAAAGTAAAGGCTATTAGCTAGTTATGCATAAACATGCGTGTCCTTGAATATATCCTGCACCAAACTTTGTTTAAACATGAAATGTCAACACAGAAATAACTCATCTTTAAAAACATGGTTATGAGGTTTCTATTTTATGGATGTACTGTATGTTGTGATGCTGGCCATTTCAGTTCAGATACATTGTCTTTGACTCTTATCACACCATTGAAATCCAAAAAACTCAGCATTGCCCTTCCAGCGTTTTGATGTTCACCATGAACTATTAAAGTATACAGTATTTCTGGTGTAGATGAGAAGGTTTGGAGCAACACCGTTGTGGAAAAAAAAAAGAAACAAGCAATTCTATTTTGGTCTTCTGCATTGTGCTTAGTCAGTGCTTCTCTTGTATCCAACTTATACTTTCTCATAAAAATGAGTTTGGCTTTGTTTTATGTCTGTTTTCTGAGAGTTCTGCCCAAAGCGTTTATTTGTCTGTTTCTTAAGTGTTTCCAAGAGTAGACAGTCTCTCTCTCTCTCTCTCTCTCCAGCTGAGCATCTTGTCACTCTCCTGCCACTCCTCAGAGGCACATCAGCACTGTCACTTTCCATGAGCACACTGCTGCTCACTGTCTGTACAGTGTGTGATCCAGTCGTACAGGCCATACTGTTTTCAGTTTGATGGATGCGTGGCGTGTTCTTCTGAATGCACTCATTTTAGGCATCACTCTGTTGTGTGAAATGTTTGACGTAAGAAATTGTTTTTTTTTGTTTGTTGGTTGTATTAAGGTTTTTTTTTTTTGTGTGTGTGTGTACTAACCCATTTCTGCGTCTGTAACGAGGATGCAGTTCATCTGTAGTTCATGTCAACTCCCACAAATGTGAGCTGAAAATAACTAATTAGTGAGTCTGCTTTATGAAAAAAAAAAACACACAAAGAATAACAAGTGAAATGATTCTTCAAAAACACAACAAGAATTATATATCTCTCGTCATTAAATGTAATTTATTGATCACATTTTTTATATTTTTTTTACCTCTATTTTTCAGGAAGGCACAAGAGCAGAATAAGAAGGTGGTTGTTGCAGGATGTGTGCCACAGGCCCAGCCCAGGATGGACTACCTCAAAGGCCTGAGCATTATTGGGGTAATGAAATCTAATCTCTCACACACATCCATTCACTTCACCCTGAACAAAAGCAGACACATTTATATTTCTGTTTTATTTGTGCTAAAATTATAAATGAGAGTCACAGTGGTGTTATGTTAAGGAAAAGTAAGTGGTATATAGGTTTTTGAATGTATATCCTGGAGTGAAGCAACAAGGCAAAGTCACTTGGGCGATTCTTGTTTGGTGTCATCTACACCCTCTTTACCGTTGGAAAAATCACCTTATGCAAATGAACTAGTAGTTTTGCATATTCTGCCTAGGCCGTTGAATCTCCGAGGATATGACAAGGATGTATGTGCAGAAAACTAATCAGTGCATTATATAATCTAGAGAATTGAGCTCAAGCTTTTGGCCGTTAACTCGGCTGCTGTTTGCGCTAAGCCTCTGGCTTACATGGACAGGCCTGTTTATTGAATTTAATTACATTATTTATGGCGTGGTTTTCGGCATAGCGTGTGGGATTACTATGAGATTCATGTTTATTAAGCAGACAAGTTTAATTGTTAAAATTAACGAAATTACCAGTAATTCCATTGAACATCATCAGTGAACATTAAGTCAGTTCTACAATTTTTAGCGCAGCTCAAAGTTCTCCCTGGAATGTTCTGCCAAAATAAAAGCCAGAGGGTTTTAAAGTTAAAATTGGGTTATTGCATAATATATCTTTATATTATTATTATTATTATTAAATAACAATACATTATACGAGTAATGTGATATCATATCACAGCTAAAATGAGCACAAAAGAGATCCACTAAAGATTCCATCCCTCATTCTAGGTCCACATACAATGTGAGGATTTTTATATATATATATATATATATATATATATATATATATATATATATATTGGAGCTTAATGAGCCATCCGTGCACGTGATATGAGTGTTTTGTCAACAACAGAGAAGCACTCATTCACTGAAGCACACTGTGCATACAGACAATATATTTACATTAGAGCTGTCAGAATTAATGCGTTAATGCATGAGATTAAAGTTTAAAGAGTTAATTTTTCTTAATCGCTATTAATGCATTTACCATTAATTCAGCATAAAGCAGCATAAACTGGTTTAAAGGGCGGAACCTTTGTAATGTGCCCACCCGGAGTCATTACACTGATGCACACAACAGCGCTTTCATGTCGGTGATAAAATGATGGAGAAAGGAACTCTTAACGCTATTTGATGTACAAAACAAGCCCGAATGGGTCTTGTGACTGAAATCAAGTATTTTTCAGCCTGTGTAAGGCACATTTAAATTACCACAGAAGCACACCAAATCTTAACTATCACCAAAATGAAGAATAAGATGTTTTTGTCTGGACGCCCTGATGAGAATCATGAACGCAGCTTAATGATTCTTGTAACAAAGCAGATAGCCACAGTCTGCTGGCTGATTACTATAGTGGAGGATGAAAATTTTAAAGATTTAATGCCTATTGCAATGAATATGCAACCTATGTGGGGACTAGTTCTTTCAATTATTCATCCTCCCAATGAGACTTTGGAAAACTTTTAATGTTACTTGAATTGGTGCTATTTTAGTGCATTTCTATCTTTATACTGTGGATGGCTTTGTTTGGAATATGTTAATAACGCGTCATATTGTTACATATTTTGTTTTCTTTCCTAAGAGGTAAATAAATGCATTTTGACAGGAAAAGAAGTATATATAGTATCAAATTTCAGCACTTTCAAAATCTGCAATTAATTACGATTTATCCTTTGCGATTCACAAAACTATTTAATGGCCATGTATGCCGGACTGAATGTGAACTTCATTCATGGAACAACTGGGCTACACAAACTCCAAAATTTAACAGAGGAATTTTATCTACCAGACTCATATCCACCAAAAAGCGATTTAATTCAATTGTTTGGGAGCATTTAAATGTCTTAGTGACAGATGTAAAACTTACAGACAGAAGTCATTTAAAGGTGCACATCCTACAAATGGGACAGGATGTTCCACCAGTCATCTAGCAACAAACTTCTGAGTTTAATATTTTTATCTGTGGTGCTTTTAAAGAGATGAATTGAGAGATTCAACTTCTATGAATGTTTAAGGGTGCTGACAGCGTGCAGTGTTTTTGTGTGAAGTTACTATCTCAGCATAGTAAACTTTGAGAAGTTGTGTCTTTAAATAATCCTCAATATTTAAAGCATTGCTTGTGTAAAAATTCACCACATTCAACAATAAATTTCAGTTTTAGTCATTTTCTGACTTTAAATCGACTGCTTTAAGCAATGTTCCCGTTATTACGCACAGTTCACACACTCTGGTTACATTGAAGTGCATCATTTTGCGCCTGGGATATGCATAAACAGTGTGGTGTTGGAGCATCTCTTATTATATACCTCCTATTCATGTGTAGTGTATTTATCAGTTTTCCTTTTTGTAGTGCTACAATTTAGCATGCATATATCCCATACGTCCACTAACATGTTCGATTGTGAAATGAAATTACTTTTTTTTTTTGCTCAGTGCTGTTGCATAATAATTTGTTTTTTTTTTTTTGCAAATAATCGTAAAATCGGTTAACCATACATTTTTTTTTTTCTTCTTTTTTCTCAGCCTGTAATCTAATATCAAAAACTTGCACCGTGACATTCCTAGTTGCGGATAGGTTAGGTTTAGACTTAGTGTTAGGGATATGGAACAACATGGAACAACCTGCATGTACACAAAGTAAATTTATTTATTTTTCTATGTACATACACTACCGTTCAAAAGTTTGGGGTCACTTGACCGAAATGTTTCTCATGATCTTCAAAAAAAATTTGATCTGAAGGCGTATGCTTAAATGTTTGAAATTAGTTCTGTAGACAAAAATATAATTGTGCCAACATATTAATTTATTTCATTATAAAACTACAATTTAATAAAAAAAATAAATAAATAAAATAAAACGTTTTTTAAATTGATGACTTGGACCAAATAATAAAGAAAAGCAGCCAATAAGTGCCCAACATAGATGGGAACTCCTTCAATACTGTTTAAAAAGCATCCCAGGGTGATACCTCAAGAAGTTGGTTTAGAAAATGTCAAGAGTACATGTCTGCAAATTCTAGGCAAAGGGTGACAACTATGAAGATGCTAAAATATAACACAGTTTTGATTTATTTTGGATTTTTTTTTAGTCACAACATGATTCCCATAGTTCCATTTCTGTTATTCCATAGTTGTGATGACTTTACTATTATTCAATACAATAATATTCCAGGATCAATACAAGTTACGCTCAATCGACAGCACGTGTGGCATAATGTTGATTACCACCATAAAAATATAGGTAACAGTGAGGCACTTACAATTGAAGTGAATGGAGCCAATTTTTGGAGTGTTTAACTTATAATTTTATAAAAGCACTTACATTAGTTTTAACAGAATAATGAATGTATCTTTTGAGCTGTACAGTTGTTTAAATCATCATTATTGGGAATTACAGGCTTATGGCATTACATTGCCATGGCAACAAAGTTGCACAATTGGATTTACAGGAACAGAAAAGGTTAGTATGTGATTTTATCAGACTAAATCATGATAACATGCATATTGTTCACAACTTGTGGCTATACTTTAGAAACAGTGTATTTTAACATTTACGGATTGGCACCATTCACATCCATTGCAATACTGTGTTGAACAAGTTCCACTCAATCAGTTTCCCCTATTGAAATTATCCTTTAATAACTTTAGTTAAATATACCTAATAAAAAATAAAAAAAATGGTGCTGTGATTTCCTGCCAAGGGGAATGCTTCGTTATGCTTAAGTACACACTTATGTACGTTGTTAGTTGCAGAGGGGAAGCTTTTTGGTTTGCTTTAACATATAAAAAGACATAATAATTTAATTGAATTTCATTTATACATTTGTTACATGTTCTTTATCAAGAATGTTTCTCTGTGACAGTTCTCAGCCCCCAGATCTGTCAAACTTGTGAAAGACAAACAAGTTTAGGTGTCTCACTAAAAGAAAAATAGGCCTCACTGATGGAGCTGTGGGGGTACAAAAGACAAAAGAGTTTGTAAACACTGGACTGGAATACCAGTCAGTGGAGGATGATTCTTCGCTCTGCAGAAATCCTGCATCTCCCTGTCCACCGTTGTTAAATGCAAACGTGAAGTCTCTATAATGCATACAGTATGTTAAGCTGTGCTGGTCTCACGGCTTGAATGATGAGACTCCGATTGCCGTCCCACAGAGATGTTTTTCCAAATGTCATGGACCGCCTGATGCTTCTACAGATCAGTTTAAATCTAAAGAATAGGCTCATGCTGAACGGTTCAGACAGCTTCAATCAAACTTAACACAACACAGAATAGAGAAGATGAAAAAACAAATCCACCCGTATTGTCTTCGGGAACTATTTTACTCAACGCCATTGTCCTATTGTATCCTCAGCTAGAAGCCTTATGCACGTTCAGACTGTGTGAATTTGTTGTATCGCTTCAGTAAACATGGATTAAACTACTGGAGTTGTATGGATTACTTTTATGCTGCCGTTATGTCCTTTTTTGGAGCTTGAAAGTTTTGGACATCATTTGAATTGTATGAATATTAATACATTGCATATCTATAATATATATATATATATATATATATATATATATATATATATATATATATATATATATCTTTGTGTTATGCAGAGGAAAGAAAATCAAACACGTTTGTGACGGCATAAGGGCGAGTAAATGCTGAGAGAATTATTATTTGGGTGAACAAATCCTAAAAGTTTATTTTTTCATGTGTATTTTGCCTAGGGCTCCAGCAAAAATAAATAAATGACTACCCTGCCCTCAGGCCCCAATATACGTCTGGAGAAGTTCTTCTTCGTTCTTCGTTCAGGGGTAAAAATACGTTCTAAACAGCCGAGCAACAGTATACTGTTCCCGAACATTCAGACACCGGCCACACCACTGTGGGAGGCATTTAGAGGAGCATTTAAATGAGGTCGCTACATGTAAAACCTTTAAAATGTTTTATCAATGACTTTATACCTCTTTCTATGAGCAGAATTCACATGAGGTCAGTAAAAATGTATTTTAATCACTCGATGATTTAAAGTAATACATATGCAGTAGAAAATGTTTAATTTGTCTTGTTTACATTATTAACTAATGCAGTAACATGCTATACGTGGCCATAATATGCGCCAGTTACACTCTGTTATTGTAGTTTATGATGACACTGATACTATTGCAGAGATGAGTGTTTAAAAGTGTTAATGTGCAGAATACAGACAAAAGATTGATGATAGAGGCATATCTTACTTGGGGCAGGTATGTGAATGGCTTTCGCTGCAGATAAAACAAGAGTGAATGGGCACTCGTGAGTATTTGAGTAGATTTGATTCCTTTTATAGACTAATAAAACAAAACAAAAATCGCATGACATGGTCTCGGGAAATGTTTCTAAGTGAACAATCATACAGATGTAGGTACATTCGCATTAGCTCGCTAATAACTCCACATCCCGGTGTGTTCACATTGGCTGATTTTGATTGACTAAACAACATAAACAAAATCAGCTGTCGGCCTCAAGATAGGTGGAGCTCCAGGTCACCCCTATCGATTACGTGGACCAAAGGCAGTATGAAGGTGTTTAGAAGTCGGCTAGAAGTTTTCCTAAAAATTCGCCCAGGCGAGCTGTTATGAACCACCGAAACGAACACAAAAACACTTTCTTTTTTGGCCAGATTTTGTTCTAAATGATGTCACACCTGTTCATTCTTCGATTTCGTAGGAAGTATATCTGGGCCTTAACACACACATCTAAAAAATATCTCAATGGAAAGTTAGTGTTCCTTTGACACTGATTGTTAATTTGAATTGAAATGTCAGAGGGCTGGAGGAGTGCTATAGCTTATGGTTTGTTGTGGCTCCATACAGAGGCCTTTAGGCACAGCAGGCATCCCCTGCTTGCTTTTTCCACTGCAGTTAAAAGGAGATCCAGAGAGGGTAAGTAGAGTCTTTCTGAAAGGCTGTATTGATCGAAAGAGCGCCAGGATGGAGGAATGATCTCCTGGCTCAGCGGGTCAGCTACAGGAGAACGGGACGGTCCAAGTGGCAAGATGCAGCACGCTGGCACCTTCCCTTCTGGCACAGAATCAGGCCCAGTAACAGTTCACTGTCATGGGCAAAGACACATGAACCCCCACTCTGCTTTTGTTTGAGGCCAAGTAGAGCTAAGCGGTGTGATTGTATATACAGTGCAAGTAGATAAATCCAACACCATGCACAAAACTATGGTCTACTCTGCATACAGTACTGTGATGGAGACAGGTGCTTCAAATGTAGATCGCTCAGTGGACCCTTTTCACATTTCTAGGTTTGGAACATGGAAGTTAACTATAGCAAGGTAACCTTTTGGTGGTGAATGGGAGACCACAGCAAATTATATATATATATATATATATATATATATATATATATATATATATATATATATATATATATTTTTTTTTTTTTTCATTTGCTCCTATAGCAAAAAAACAAACAAAAAAAATAAGCGAGAAAATACTAATGCATTTCCACAACTTTCCAAGAGAAAAAAAATTGGAAAGATAGATTACGGCAGTCAGAGGACAGAAAGATGCCAAATTAACTGTCACTTCCTCATCACCTGTATTAGAAAACCCATCACAGCAGTGACTAGATTTAAATGAATAATAGTGTAATATAATACAATTTATAATGTTATAAATTTACACTAAGTAATGATAATAATAAATAAAAATAAAAATAAAATAAAATCTTTGCTAGATTTACACTGCGAAATAAGGCAGAAACACATCATCACAGTCTGTGAAAAGGTTTCATTGATTATAATGGGAAAAAATGGTTTTGATCCAACAATCGTGTAACTTGTCATTTGTTTATAGATTCCAAGCAACATCGCAGCTTGGTACATTAATATATAATTTAACTTACAGTTGAAATCAGAAGTTTACATACACTTAGGTTGAAGTCATTAAAACTCATTTTTTTAACCATTCCACAGATTTTATATTAGCAAACTATAGTTTTAGCAAGTCGTTTAGGACATCTACTTTGTGCACGACACAAGTAATTTTTCCAACAATTGTTTACAGACAGATTGTTTCACTTTTAATTGACTTTATCACAATTCCAGTGGGTCAGAAGTTAACATACACTAAGTTAACTAAAGTTCTAGAAAATGATTTCAAGCCTTTAGACCAGGGGTGTCAAACTCGTTTCCTGGAGGGCCACAGTCCAGCAGATTTCAGCTCCAACCCTAATTAAACACACCTGAAGCAGCTAATCAAGGTCTTCAGGAGTGATTGAAGATTACAAGGAGGCATTTTGGAGCAGGGCTGGAACTAAACTCTGCAGGGATGCGGCCCTCCAGGAACTGAGTTTTACACCCCTGCTTTAGACAATTAGCCAATTAGCTTTTGATAGGAGGTGTACTGAATTGGAGGTGTACCTGTGGATGTATTTTAAGGCCTGCATTCAAACTCAGTGCCTCTTTGCTTGACATCATGGGAAAATCAAAAGAAATCAGCCAAGACCTCAGAAAAATATTGTGGACCTCACAAGTCTGATTCATCCTTGGGAACAATTTCCAAATGCCTGAAGGTACCCCGTTCATCTGTACAAACAATAGTACTCAAGTATAAATGCCATGGGACCACGCAGCCATCATACCGCCCAGGAAGGAGACACATTCTGTCTCCTAGATATGAACGTAGTTTGGCGCGAAATGTGCAAACCAATCCCAGAACAACAGCAAAGGAACTTGTGAAGATGCTGGAGGAAACAGGTAGACAAGTATCTATATCCACAGTAAACCGAGTCCTATATTGACATAACCTGAAATGCTGCTCAGCAAGGAACTGCAGTTTGCAAGTGCACATGGGGACAAAGATCTTACTTTTTGGAGAAATGTCCTCTGGTCTGATTAAACAAAAAATGAACTGTTTGGCCATAATGACCATCATTATGTTTGGAGGAAAGAGGGTGAGGCTTGCAAACCGAAGAACACCATCCCAACCATGAAGCATGGGGGTGGCAGCATCATGTTGTGGGAGTGCTTTGCTGCAGGAGGGACTGGTGCACTTCACAAAATAGATGGTATCATGAGGAAGGAAAATTATGTGGATATATTGAAGCAAAATTTCAAGACATCAGCCAGGAAGTTAAAGATTTGTTGCAAATGGGTCTTCCAAATGGGCAATGACCCCAAGCATACCTCCAAAATTGTGGCAAAGTCAAGGTATTGGAGTGACCATCACAAAGCCCTGACCTCAATCCGACAGAAAATTTGTGGGCAGAACTGAAAAAGCATGTGCGAGCAAGGAGGCCTACAATCCTAACCCAGTTACACCAATTCTGTCTGGAGGAATGGGCCAAAATTCCAGCAACTTATTGTGAGAAGCTTGTGGAAAGCTACCCAAAATGTTTGACCCAAGTTAAACAATTTAAAGGCAATGCTACCAAATACTAACAAAGTGGATGCAAACTTCTGACCCACTGGGAATGTGATGAAAGAAATAAAAGCTGAAATAAATAATTCTCTTTACTATTGTTCTGACATTTCACATTCTTAAAATAAAGTAGTGATCCTAACTGACCTAAGACAGGGAATGTTTTCTATGATTAAATGTAAGGAATTGTAAAAACTGAGTTTACATGTATTTGGCTAAGGTGTATGTAAACTTCTGACTTCAACTGTATGTGCGGTTGCGCGAATATCGTCCATTATAAAGCGGCTGTATCAATAATG